>NC_084963.1:5189228-5276728 GCF_949316205.1 Platichthys flesus
GACAAGCACTAGATTTACATTTAATAATCATGGAAAATTAACACTATAGTAAAGAGCTTGTTGCCCTTTTTGTTGACCTCTAAAGACAATAATCATTTCTATTTACACTAATAGATTCCATACATCTTCAACTCGTACCTTGCTACGTGAGGACTCCACTGTTCTTCTTAAAATATCTATTTTAAAACTTATTAGATAGTTTAATAAGGCAGAGTTCCATGTTCATACCCAATGAACTTGTCAGTTTTAATCCTGCAGTCATGCACAGACATTTTAGATTCCGTGTGCAAGAGAACCGCCGTTGGTCGTAGCCTTCGACCCGAGAGTCGTGGTATCAGGTGCTCGTTGGATGAGCTGACCCGGCGGGGGGGCACCGCTGTCACTACAGTGGCGTTGAAGCCAGAAACCTTGTGACAGATGAGCAGCTGAGAGGCTGTGGCAGTTCTCAAGCGGCACAATGAAAGCCTCCGAGGGATTTATTGCATGATTATTATGGAGTTATGGTTGCAGCGGATTCGCTGGCCAAGCAATCAAGCAGTCAGGAAGGGCAGCGGCTGATGATGGATGAGGTGTTTGTCACCAGACGACTGTATCGTCAGGGGTTGTGGCAGGTGACGGATTGGAGACAGCGCTTGTTGATGCCAAACCACTTTCAGTGTTTGCAAAGGAGAAAGGAGCCGGGAGCAGGACGGGACAAAGACAAAGGACACTTGACGTTACACGTATGTCGCTGATTCCCATCTGTACCGTTTATCCTTTGAGGGTCACAACGGGAGCTGGAGTCAATCCCAGCTGACATTAGACGAGAGGCAGAGTACACAAGCATATTGTTTCATGTTCACATCTGTAATTAACCTAACACCAGTTGGCATTGGGCTTTGTAGGAAGCAGGAGAACAGAAATGCAGACATAGAAAATGAAAACTCCACAAAGACACCGGGATCAAACCAGGAAGCTGAGGCGACTAACCACCGCACCACAAACATTCCCACTTGAGAATATTGGTTTGGAGGTGGGTGAATGTGAAGTGGAATGACGGACCACACAACCGGTCCAATTTACAAGGCCTAAAAAATTCTGTAGGAATATAATCCTCATCTCAACTGTGCAAACATCAAAAAGCAGGAACATGGTCACAATAACATTTGGCCAGATTCTCACCCAGATGTTTTCCTCCAGGCTGTGTGATAAAATGACAGCAGGTGTCAGATATGGGACGTCAACCGCCACGGTAAATATTTTAGGATTATTTTAATTACAGCCTGGAGTTAGGCTTTTTACAGCATGTTCGATACCACCTGATGGATGATGACATGGAGAAGGATGTTCAGGTGTCCTCGACTCATTAGAGGAAATCTTTTAACACAAGATATTCACTGTGGAGAAGATTCAGCTGCAGCTTCTCTCTTTGCCGAGCGTCGCTGGCCACAGTTAAAATGACAAACGTGCTGGAAGTGGTTTGTCTCATTGGCTGCAATCACTTAACTTAATGATCGGCCTTAATTGAACTCCTCAGAGTGTGTGTGCGTGTGTGTGTGTTTGTGTGTGTGTGTGTGTGTGTGTGCTCTTTACAAACTAAACTGTCAGCACATGCCAAAGACAGTTTGCTAGACAATGATGGAAAAATCTGAAAGCGATCCCTTACTTTGAAATAATTCCATAATTGTGATGAATATGCTTTTAATAACTGCTTTGTCTCATTAGCATTTAAAATTTAAGTGACTAAGAACAATAGATGATGTACTTGTGGCACGAATCTAGATGTTTTTCCATCTGTATCCTTTTTTGGGAAAATTTACAAAATGTTGCCCCTGGTTGTGTTGTCATGGATTTTAAGCACATTCCACTTTTTGTGTGAAGGAGTTGTGAACTTTTAACAACTGTAACATTTGGGTTAATGCCAAAAGTAATATGCAGTGTGTCTGTCTAAAATGTGTGTGTGCATTTATGCAAGTGGGCAAATCTCTGAGTTGAAATGCTGTTTACAGCCGGAGTGAATGGAAGTTTCAGTTTTTGATTGAAATTGAGTTTTCTGGCCAATTCTTATTACTGAGGAAATTAAAAAAATCCAGTGTCTCAGGATCAGATGCATTTTTTAGGATATTTATAGACTTCATACTGGCATGAATAAGGCCTGGCTGAAAAATAACATAATAGAGCAGAGTTCTTCCATTATGACAAACTAGATGATTAATTATTCTTTATTTTGAAGAGGGTCAAACAGTTAGTGTAGTTTATTCTGCTTGGTTTTATGCTCTGATTTCATTCTCGTCCTATCCTCTCTATTTATTTCCTCAGGCTTTGATCAAAGAAAGAAGCTTAAGCGTTTACACATACACATCAAACCGTGATGGCAGCAGCAGGTTTGCCTCTCTGTGTTTGTGGCGAACACGTGTTCGATGTCAGACAGTGATAGACGGCAGCGGGACTCTCATTTCCTGCGAACGCTGACTTTGTCTTACGAGTTGACTTCAGCAGCTTTAACAGATTTCATCTGCTTCAAGAAACCATCGTCTGGTTGGATTAGTTTTTTTTATTTTTGCAGCAGCTTCATTAAATACAGAGGAGCCATGTTGATATGCACTTGATGGCTGTGTATGAGGTTGTGCTGATGAGAGCATGTCCCAGATCAGCTCCTCATTGGTTCCTGGAGGGCATGGAGATGTTTATAGCAGTAATATTTCCGTTCCACTATAGCATGATTATACAGAAATGTGTGAGCTCAGGCTGGTATTTCATGGTAACATACGGTGCATACAATTTATATCCATGACATATTATGTCAATATTCAGGTTGGTTGATGTAAACATAGGGAATCCCTGATGTCACGTAACATCACAAGGGAGCAGTGTTTTCTCCCTTTACATCAGAATTCTGGCTTTTTAACTTTTAAATAAAACCTCCATAACACACTCGAGAAAACTGAAAAAGCATCAAAAGTGGCCTTTAATAAACATAACCTGAAAGAACAATGTAACTTTAGCATCATGACCCCCGACCTTGGGTTAGATCAAGAGATGCTTACCTTCATTTAAAGCAAATAAAGCTTCCTTTAGTACCTTGGTTTTCGAGAGGTTGCCACTGTGAGGCAATAATTGTGGAATCGCAACTGGAGGAAGACGTTAAGTAGCGACATGTGATGTGTAACATGAGCCAGTGAGAGAGACTGATGAGGTTTGGCCACCGGACTGAGAGGCTGAGGGAGGGAGGGATGAAAGATGTGATAACAACACAGCGGAAGAGAAAGAGAGAGAGGGAGCACAGAAAGAAAGAGAGAGGGACACATTCACATACGTACTGTTTGAATCCTTGAGATACACACAGAGATAAACTACTGTTCCGTATTAACAGATAAGAAACAGTCGGGACAAACTTCAGCAGGTGTATTTTTTCAGTCCCCCTCGATAAAATTCCTTTTTGAAGTGATGCATGCCGACCAATGCCAGAGATAGTCCCCGTGAATGTGCCAGCCAGCTGAGCTATGAAGATGGAGATAGCTTTATAATAAACGGCCCCTCTGCAGCTAATACTCCCTGAACCAGTGGAAGTGAAGCACTTTGTGTTTGCTTCAGGAAGCTTTAACAAGAGGGAACGGCCTCTGGCAGACACTTTAACGGTTCTAAAAAATTTAGATGATTTTGCTCATTTCTCTGCATCTTGGTGTTAAGAATAATATGTTTGATACCTACTTAAAAAACAGCACTTAGTCATATAAGGGAATATTGTGCAAGTTGTGTAAGATTTGAAATGTGAAGCAGTATTTCAATCTCCTTCTTCACTTTGCTTCCCCCCCCCCACTCTGCTGTATGACCAGTGAAGTGGACATGAACGCAGATCGTGGTTATCCTCGACATTGTCCTCTAACTTGATGCATGAGGCGAACACATGAGGCAGACATGAAATCGCGTTAGCGCTGCTGTGTGATAGATTCGATGAACTCTGACATCACTCCTCTGCAGTCGTTATTCTGAGCGTGGGGGGTTCTGCAGCAGCTCCAGATGTCAGCACCTGTCCTCGATTCAGCTTCCTGGGCAGTCGCTGCTTTTGAGTTCAAGCTTTTCCAAAGAAAGTTATTTTTTTTCACTGTAAGCAAAGTACACTTCAGTAAAAGTTACATTTTATGGAGTTTCCCTTCTCGATAAAAAACAACGAGTTAAGTTGATTTCAAAGAGGAAGCAACCAAGTGATATTATACACACACAAACTGTTTAAATTCATGCAAAATAAAAATAAAACAGCTCAACCAAACTACTGATTTCATTATGTGATAAGAAACTAAACTACCATAAAAAAGATAATAAAAAAAAAACAAGCTCAGAAAACTGTGAACATTATCAGTGGTGGAGGAACAGTGAAGATCCTTATCTTCAATCACTGTGCTGTAAAAATACTCTAATAACAAGTATGCATAAAGCAAAAGTAATAAAAGACCTCTGATCAATTATATACTATATTATTAGATACACAGTATTTAGGAATTAAAATACAGTGAAACAGAAGCACATATAATCCCTCAGGACTGAAGAGATGTTGCATTGCATCTGTGTCCTCATGTCATCCCAACATTTTAAGTCAAACAGAGAAATCTAATGAACGACTTCTGCTAAAAAGGTCCAATCAGAAGAAGGTCTCACGATGAGGAGATCCAGCTCATGACCTGGCTCCTCCCCTCTGCTCCCTGCTCACAGAACGGGTCCAAAATGACCTCGTGAGAAAAATAAAATGTCTACTCGTAGCATGTGTGTGTTCAACTTTGGAATTTGCATCACAACACAAACACACTGAAATCTTATCAATGTTGTGACCCTGCACAAAATATTAACTATTAATATGTGGCCTTTTTCTAAAACGGGACATTTCCCTTTTAACACAATACAAGCTTTGCTTCGTCAAACACGTGCAGGACAGAGACGGAGAAAAACAACTTTCTCCCTCGGTGGCCTAATAACCACAAGCTACAGTGAAGACTCTGACCTTCACTCTCAGGTCAGTTCAGAGCCGGAGAGAGACCGAGGGAAGGAGACAAAGTGGTGGAAAGGAGGAAATTTACAAGTGAACAAGGTGACAGTGAAAAAAACATTTTGGAAAAAGGTCACATCATTTTTTAAATCATTACCTCCTGAAGGCAGAGGGAAGACGTGTTCATCTACCTGCACTGAATAGATGCATGTGTTCCCTCTAAGTGTGTGTGTGTGTGTGTGTGTCTGCGTGATCGGTCTGTGTGTGTGTGTGTGTCTCCTCCAGTATCTGACACCCTTAGACAGCCAGTAGCATGGCTCAGTGAGAGAGATGGCGTGATCACTGGAGTGTGGTCTGTCTTATCCTGACACACACACACACACACACACACACACACACAGACACACACTGAGGTCTACCAAGATAATAAATGTCTCTGTTGCTGGTGTTACAACATTAAATTGGAAGTTGTGTATATTTCTATTTTAGAATATAAGACAGGGGGGTGAATATCCTTTATACGTTTGAAGGACTTCACACAAGTTAGATTTCCAACAACCAGTAGATGTGAGCTGGTGTGAGCGGCCACCAGCGAATGTGAGGGACATCACGTCAGTTGTGTACCTTTGTGTCATCAGCCTTTCAATCACCTGACGCCATTATCTAAGGCATAGCAGGCCCAACGCAGGTTGATCAGACCTGGGTGCATGTCCCTAGCATCTTAGGGCCCAGTTGGGATCTGTCCTCCTGATCCAGAGCCAGGTGCTGCAGCGTTCTGCAGTGTGTGTGGTGTTTCTTTGGAGGGTCTGGCACTGGGCTTGTCCGTGGATTCCCAGTAGGGAAACCCCTGCAGCCAACCTCCACCTGGCAAACTCCTGCTTTCCAGCCACCTTGCTCTGCCTAAAATGCCATGTCTGCCTTTTTCCTCTCCTTTGCTTTATCAACAACATCCTGCAGGGTTCTGACATTTCTAAGAAGTGGCCACGCTCAGTGTGTTGGAGCAGAGTGTCGGGTCTGATCTGGTCTTAGGCTGGTTGGGACAATATGCGATGGGACAGTTCTGGCCCACGTCCACCAGCATTTCCCTATAAACTAACCAAGGGTAAAATATAATCGTATTTTTAAGCTTGTAAATCCCCAAAACTTTAAAAAGAGGTGGAATAGGTGATATTTTTATTGGCAAACGAACAATAGAGCGAGCCAAGCAAGCAGGGAAGATATTTAGCTGCTGTGCATCCTCCACTTAATTTGATTGCATGAGTTGAATTGTGTTCCATGAACTCACCCTCTGAAAGTCTCATTAAATAGAAAGACAAGGTGAAAGTGTGAGACTTTAGATACAGAACACACACCAATGCAAGACTAGATAATAAGAAGCATGATTATAAATGACACTGATATGAGTACAGTAGGTGGCAGCACTGCACGGTCAGCATTATCAGGTTGTAAGTTGTGATCGGCGTTTCTGTTTCTTTCTGTCTTCACTAGAAAAAACACATTTTTTATTCAATCATCGGAAAAGACCTGAGAGAATGTCTTCCTTTAGGTCCCAGGTGTCCACGTGCACGGACACACACACATGAACACACACACACAACAACTCTTGCCCTTTCTGAAGCCTAAAATCAAGTAGTTAACAAAGTCCTCTCAGACGGTCATCAGCTGATTTACTTTGGAGCTTGAAAGATGTTTCCAACTTGTAGGTTAATGAGGATAAGAAATCCTGGTAAGAGAGTATACATGTGAATATCTTTTGCATCTTGAGCAAGGCATCTGCTGGTATCTGTTTAGCTGTGTATTATTTTCTCTTGAGAGTATGGTGTGTAAGAGTAGTCTACTTTAGTTTGAAGTCCACCATGTTTATAATACTATTTAGTACTCTGTTAAAAACTTTGAATTTAGTGTGGAGCACAGATAGTTGTTTATTGAGTTGTATTCAAGCACATTGTCACCGAGTCAAGTCTATAAGAGTTCTTAAAGATCTTGACTCCAAATACAACTCTGAAAACTGTTCCTTTAAAAAGCTAAAGATAATTATGTTTTATGTTTTATTTGATCTGCACAATTTCTGTCACTCATTTCTAGATTAAAGATACAACCTTGGATAATCTCTTCTAACTCCTCTGTCTCTCCCTTCCTCCTTCCAACCACCTTCCCCCTTCTTCCATTCCTTCCCTTCAGATTCATATCCAACACAACATTCGAGGGCCAGAGCGGCTTTATATCCAAAGAAAGTCACAGCCAGAATGTGGTCTCCGAGGCCCATCACTACATCTGGTCCCTCCAGCTGGACCCCCTTGGCCAGCCAACCTGGACCCGCCTGGGACGCTGGCGCAGGGGGAGAGTTCTGATGGACCAGGGGGCCTGGCCGAGCCATGCGGGCTCCGGGGTCGGAGGCGACTGGCGCCGATCCGCGCGGCTGCACATGCGGGTGGTGACGCTGGTGGAGCACCCGTTTGTGTTCACCCGCGAGGTGGACGGGGACGGGCTGTGTCCCGCCGGCCAGCTGTGCCTCGACCCACTGAGCAATGAATCTGCAGTGCTGGAGGGGCTGTTCCACAACCTCGCAGGACCCAACGGAACCGTTCCCACCGTGCTGAAGAAGTGCTGTTACGGATACTGCGTGGACCTGCTGGAGAAGCTGGCGGAGGACATGGGCTTCAGCTTCGACCTCTACATCGTCGGCGATGGGAAGTATGGCGGGTTCAAGAACGGTCGCTGGACGGGACTGGTGGGCGACCTGCTGAGCGGCGCTGCCCAGCTGGCGGTGACTTCTTTCAGCATCAACTCAGCCAGAAGCCAAGTCATCGACTTCACCTCGCCCTTCTTCTCCACCAGCCTGGGAATTCTGGTCAGTGCTGCTCTTTTCCTTTTGTCTCGCTTCTTCTTCTCCTCCTCATTAGATGCAGATTCTTCTCCACTTCTTATTTCCCTCTTCTGTTCCTCTTTGGCCCGATCCGTTCTCAGTTCTCCGTCACTCACTTCAACTCTTTCCGCTTGGTTTGGTTGTGGTCAGTGTTAATACGTTTAGCTTTGTGATGTGATGCTTCGGCTGCAATTATTATATCTCTTCCCACCGGTTGACAAGCGAAGAGCCGGTGGTAACCACGCTCTCCTCTCCTCCTCTGATCACAGCTTCATTCACAGTAGATGTCTTCTCTACTATCTGATGTGTTTTTATTTCCATTTTAACCATATTTTCCCTCTTAATGAACAAATGTGTCAAAAACAGACTTCACAAACAAATACTCTCACTCTTTAACCCTACACCATGTTATAACTGTTTGAAGCAGGTGAAGATAAGGTTTTCACTCCTTTGCCCCCCCCCCGCCCAGGTTCGAACTCGTGACACAGCTGCACCCATCGGGGCCTTCATGTGGCCCCTCCACTGGTCCATGTGGCTCGGCATCTTCGTCTCCCTCCACGTCACCGCCGTCTTCCTCACCCTGTACGAGTGGCACAGCCCGTTCGGCCTGACGCCGCGAGGACGCAACCGCCACCGGGTGTTCTCCTTCTCCTCGGCGCTCAACGTGTGCTACGCCATCCTGTTCGGGCGAACCGTGGCCATCAAGACGCCCAAGTGCTGGACGGGCCGGCTGCTGATGAACCTCTGGGCCATCTTCTGTCTGTTCTGTCTGTCCACGTACACCGCCAACCTGGCTGCCGTCATGGTCGGGGAGAAGACCTACGAACAACTTTCAGGGATTCACGACCCAAAGGTACAGAAGTCAGAAAGGTGCAAGATTGAAAGGCCTTAAAAAAAAACTTCTCGATTCCCTTGTTTTTCAAGAACTGCAGTTGTGATTATTTTATATCAAGGATTTCATAGATATGGAAGAAATTTACTCCAGAGTACGGACAAAATGCTCTGTTCATATCCATACATGTACCTAATGTTGAGCATTAATGAGCTTTATACCTCTGTGCTCTTCTCACTGTGTGAGAAAATATATCCTTTAATTAAACCACCCCTGTAAGAGCAAGTGGGGTAAGGTAATTCATTATTTTCTCCCGCTCACCGACTCTCTGAATCACAAGAGTGCAGGAATATTGAGAGTTGGGTGAAAGGAAAGAAATTAGTCCATAGTCTAGCGGGAATCTAACACCGACTAAAAATACGAGAAACCGGCCAGAACAGTAGAAGAAGTCGGGCCATTGATCAATATTAAATACTTGTCCAGAGCGTTTTAGAAGAAGCACCTCACTTTCTTTCTTCTTTCCTGCAGTTGCACCATCCCTCTCAGGGATTCCGATTCGCCACGGTGAGGGAGAGCAGCGCGGAGGACTACCTCAAGAAAAGTTTCCCCGAGATGCACGAGTACATGAGGAGATACAATGTCCCGGCCACGCCAGGCGGCATCCATCAGCTCAAGTAAGATGGCGGTTTATATACGCTGATACGCTAAACTCATCTAAGCTGATTTTCTCATTAATTGTGCGATTGGCCAGCCGCAGTCGAATTGTTTCGCCAGAGTCGCGTAATGAACCAAAACTTTCTGACAGTTTTCATAATAACATAAAGTGTCTTGCTCCATTGCTTTATTTGATGGTAAAGCTGTGCGCGGTGCATCGATTTGCTCAGCACCCACTGGCAACCACCACCACAGATAGAATCAAACTCTGTGGAATCTCTGAAACAGTTTTCTCTCGCTGTCCCCATTCCCCTAAAAAACATCTTCTCTCTGGTTGCACAAATGATCTCTCATTTTAGATCTTTCTGTTTTAAGTTGCCCATAGTCAAAATTAGGTTGACAAAAAACTGCATCCTCTCTGTTGTCGTCCCCACTGCAACTCTGCCCGTTCCCATTCAGATCTCAGCCTCCTCCTTCCTCTGCCATGGCTGTCATCCTCCCTAAGCTGCTTCAACATTCAACTGGCATCCCCCCCGTCAAGCCAAAGCGATAGTATAGTGAGAGCAGGCAGCTGGAATGCTGGTCTAGGCTGGTTAGGACACAATTTGAATGGATCAAACAGGGTTTTGTTACTGAGCTTGTAAAATTGCTGATTAGAGGAGAAGTGTCATCTTTGGGAAATTAGCATAAGAGAACAAGACATCAAACAAGTGTGCCCCGGCGCCACTTTGAATACTCTGCACTTCACTCCCCAGAGGGACCAGGCTTTATTTATCACTTACTTTATCATACAGAGAGCAACATGTATCATGTGAATCAGCCTCAAATCATTTCATTGTTTTATATGAGCTCAAATCCTTATTCTGGTAAATATTTACCTTCACCAAGGAGGTCATGTTTCAACTGGGTTTGTTAGTTAGCAGGACTACGCCCAAATCACTGGATGGATCACCACAAGACTTTGTATGTGGAAGTATCTGCTCACTCTGCGTACTTCTAGTTGACTTCTATAGTCTTGACTGCAACATGGGACAAATGTTTTATTAGACATGTTTTAAAATCTTATACTTTAAAACTTGACCAAGATAGGGTTTCATTCAATCAATTATATTCTAAAGCCTTATCATAAATAAGGTAATCTCACTGAGTTCAAGATCCCGTTTGCAAACAATCTACGTCAACCACATCATGGATTTGAAGTTAAAAAGTTCACGACAGCAATTAATACCAGCTACAACCAACTAACTTCAACTGCTGGGTAATTAGAGCATTTGGAGAAAGAGTGCTGACTGGTGCATTATCAGGCCTCAGCCAACTCTCTTCTAGCGTTTTGTCTTTCTCATTAAAGTGGAGCAGGAGATATTGGAGGAAACTCCGCTCTTATACTCCAGCGTAGAGTTTCTCACACCACAGCTCAGCCTTGAACGCAAAGCTGAATTTACTATGGAGCGTTTTCAACATGGCTTCGTACTGGTCTCACTTCATGTTGAAGACTTTCCCCCGATCAACTCCAAAGGATTTAAGATGAATGGAGCTGCTGCGTCCTGCATCGCCTCACATAAAGTATGGCAGCGCTACAGAATCGTGTCCCTGTCATATGAGGCATTTTCAATTCAGGCAGTCAGGATGCCGATACACACATTCACTGATTTGTCAAGCATTGCTGCAGGAAGATGATGCAGAAAGCTAAGCGTTTTTAATCACATTCGTAAATCGGTTGATGTCAGGGTACCGGTGCAGATCATAAAATACCCAAACCCAGTCAGGTCGATACTCGGTGGAAAGACCAAGGTCAGAAGCTGCTCGCTCCTTCAAGCTGTGATAACGAACATCGAGCTCGTGGGTGGAAGATATAGACTTAAAATACGTCTTTGATAACAAACTAAAAAAGCAAGAGTATATCGTGAAATAAGATTCTTTTTAGCCTTTCAGGCAGTCAGGACATTTTTTGTTGTTGGTTAGTGAATCCTCGCAGCGTTGTGACTTAATATCTCACCTCTGAACACAGGCTCCGCTGTGAAGGGAGGGAAGACTATGAATAAATTGACCGAAAAAACTGTCAGGAATTTAAATGACGTACGACTAGATCAGGGGGAAAACGAGAGACTGAGAAACATGAGGTTCAGACGAGGAGAAATATTGCGAAGAGAAATTCACTGAATCATTTGCATCTAATTTGTCTTGTTATTGTTGCAAAGTGCCCGTCTGAAAGTGTCTTTTAAAATCGCCCAACGCCGCAAAGCAAAACAATTCATCCAACGCTTTCAGTTTCCCTCATGTTGAGTCGAGTCGTCTTCAATACGTGTTGATGAAGAGAAAAGCATAAAATCAAACTGACGCAGAAACGAGTGATGTGAGGACAAAAGCAGGAGAAACGTTAGGAGTAGCAGCCCAGGAGGGAAAAGAGGCAGTAAGCACAGGTTCTTTTAAGTTTATGTCTCGGGGGTGTTAAAGGTTAATTTTTCATGTGAGTTTGAGAGGGGTTGTTTGAAAATGTGTGCGTGTCTCTGTGGCTTATTCCCAGAAGGTACGATTTGTGTTAGCGCTGTGGTTATATTTGTCAGCGCGATGCGTGACGTGGGATCTGATTTTCATGTCATGTACATAGTCTCTCAGGTCAAAGCCTCTTTTTCATCATTGCAATAGTCTGAAGACAAAATAAAAGTCCGTATATTTGCCTGATTTTCAAAATAGCACGACAACAGAATATGAAAATAAATCTCCAGTGTTTGTTTTGATCTGGAGTGCATGAGGCAGAGTGTGTGACTTTGTGTTGCGCTCGCACTGCACTGTGATTGTGTCTGCTTCCAGGGCCGACCCTCAGAGGCTGGACGCATTCATCATGGACAAAGCTCTGCTGGACTACGAGGTCTCCATCGACGCAGAGTGCAAGACACTGACGGTTGGAAAACCCTTTGCCATCGAAGGTAACGCCTGAGGGCTTCTCATCATTTGCTCATCTAGGATCTATAATGATATTCAATATGTATCTTGTTGATGAATAGGGTATCGGTTACTATAGGGCCTATCGACTATTGATGACGAGTGAGCCTTTGGCTGGCAACCGCAGATTTCTGGGCCAAGACTCCAGCTTCCATTGGCTGTACATGGTTAAAAGTCAGACAAGTTTCTTTATCCAGCATTAGGGTGAAACCATACATGTTTATTTAACTAAAGCTTAAACTACAGTCTGATTTCTGGCTGCAAATATGTTTTAGTCTTGATTCGAAGAGGTCTTTTTGTAGAACAAAGGGCCATGAGTGTTTTTAACAATATCCCTCACTAAACATTTGCAGGTCAGTTCATCTTTTGCCTTCTTTCAAAAGCTGACTGGTCTCTCCTGCCGACTGTTAAATGTCTGATCCATTTAGCGAGCGTCCTCTTCTTCTTCCTGTGAAAACGTTCCCTGTGGTGGAGGCTTTCATTACAGGCCACCACAGTCCCACATTCCTGCATTGTTGTTAATTACTTAATGCACCTCTTAAGCCTGCAGGATGCAATTCAAATCAATCCGTGCGCTTCCTTCCAAGGCCAGTTACTTCTGTAATTGGCCATTGCGGAGTCTGTCACACTTTCTGGGCATGCTGCGAAACTCCCAGATACACTGACAGCTTCTTTTGGCAGGAATCACCTTTCCTGTGCACGGCAGTGAACCAGCTGCAGTGCATGTTGTAACAGAGGAATCGCTGCTGAAGAGTCTTTACTGTGTGGTTTTGTTTGTCCACCGGCAGGCTACGGCATTGGCCTCCCGCAGAACTCCCCCCTCACCTCCAACTTCTCGGAGCTTGTGAGTCAGTAC
The DNA here is from genome assembly GCF_949316205.1 of Platichthys flesus. NCBI lineage: Eukaryota > Metazoa > Chordata > Actinopteri > Pleuronectiformes > Pleuronectidae > Platichthys > Platichthys flesus. The sequence continues at coordinate 5,202,340 of NC_084963.1, forward strand.
AAGTCAGACGGCTTCATGGACACGCTGCATGACAAATGGTACAAGGTCGTGCCCTGCGGGAAGCGCAGCTTCGCTGTGACCGAGGTAGGACAGCACCACACGCTACACACGTCACAGGCTAATGTGTTCTTTCTGATGATGGAGACGCTTCAGAGGGTGTCGAGGTTTTGAATCTTGTTTTTTCCATTATCGCCCTTGAATGTGATTCAACTATAAAAGTAATAAGTGGAGCCTTTCAAAAAATGAGATTTGCAACCAATTAGTAGAAAAATTGGACTTCTGGTTTCTTCAAATGTTTCATGATAGAATAGAAGAAGCTTTCATGTCCATGTTATCTTCAATGATGGAGGTCTATTGTACAAAGCCCTTCAAACACCAAGGACTCGTCATTTTTCTGGCTCTACTTTCCGCCTGCACAACCCTCTATGTACAGTAATTGCTCCCTACTAATTCACGGCCTGGCCCCTGACCCCCCCAGCTGCTAACCAAGCTGTGTCCCCGTCACATCCGTCCTAAGCACTCCGGGCCCCTTGGTCCAAGCTGTACTGCTGCTACAAAGCACTCAGCTCTCTCCGAGCAGCCCGACCATCTCTCCACCCAGCTGTGACTTTGAAATCCCCAAAAGTGTCTCCGAGCTCAGCGCAGACTGCAAACTCTCCACTTTCAAGCCCGAGTTGAGAAGTCAATTCGCGTCCCCTCCTCTGGCCCGTGTGTTCTTCTCGTGGTTCTACTTTTACTCTCTCTATTATTTATTTTCTTAGCTACATAGTGACAGGCAATATAACCCCCATCTAATTAGGAAGCACTCATGGTGTGTGCCGCTGAATGACAGCGTCGTCCAAGCACCCGGCACATAAATGTAAATCACCAACTTATGAGGCTCATAAGAGCAACAGAAGTGCTGCAGCGCAGGGCCACAGTTTGAAGTGAATCATTTTTCCATTGTGTAACCAGACGTGCTTGTAGATGCAGTCCCACAGCTGCAGACGTTTAAACTGCTCCAGGTACATTTCATTTTGCAGCATTATGACAGTAGCGATGGCAGAGGAAGCTGCTCACCAGGGATATTGCTTCATGTATTGTGTAGTTTTACTTTCCATCAAGATGACTGCCTTTCAGAAATCACAGTATAAATTTAAATTGGTCCTAACACCTTTGGGTTTCTTTCCTCTCTTGAGATACTGTAGTTGCTCCTCTTGTGCTCAAACTGTGCACTTGCCCTCAGATATTTTGTTGCTTTGATAGATTTCCTGTGCTCCAGCTCTAATCCTTGCACTTTTTCCATGAACCTATGTATGTGAAGTGGGGATGGGAAGCTCAATACCGACGTTTCAAAGCGGTGTTGAGATTCCAAAGCTATTAAGTAACTCCAAATTTGTGCAAGCAACAAAACACAAATCAGAGCAAATCTACGCACAAGCACAACACTATTTGAGTGTAAGCGCAGGGTTTCGAGTGCAAGCAAAAGTAAATCTGAAGGTGAAATCAATCAAGTGCTGCTCTCATCCTGAACAACCGGGCCCTCGAATAGAAATGTTAGCGGAACCCACACAAACACACACTTCCTTTCCACATAGAAAGTCCAACAAAAGTGTTGCACATGCAGTAGAATATTTGGTAAAACGAGCTGTCAGAATGAACACTGGTGGACATGACCGGGAAATGCATGTGATAAAAGCAGGATATGAGTTACTGACAAGGTTGGCTCGCTTTAGTCCTGCTCAGCAATTTTTTCCTTTGGGCAATCTGTTATTCCGATGACTGACTGCTACACCGGCAGCAGCAGCAGCCGATCCAGAAAAGATGAGGAAGAAAAGAAAAAAGAAATGTGATGGATTGGTTTCAGCGAGGCAGCCAAACTCTGCTGGCACCGAGCCGGCTCTCTGTCACCCCTCAGAGGAGTTGATCCCGTTCAGAATAATACAATCAATACCAATAAATGATATTTTATCCAATTAGCCATCATTAAAAGGGCCAAACGTGACATCACTGTGACGAGAGGTGGGATTTATGCAAGAATTCACTGCATATTTTTCCCAATTAACCAATTAACTAAAAAGAGATGGGGAGTGTGTGTTGCAAAATTACAGTTGTTTAATTTCATTTTTGTCACATGCTTCTAACGTCTGCACAACTTCCCACGAATCATCAGCTACCACTCTGCGAAATGTCATTACCGCCAAAGCTCGCCAACGCCACAATGCTGCCATGATGTCTGGAATCCATCATGTATTCCATTCCGACACGACTTTATAATGCAATCGCTGCAGCGGCCGCTGACGTGACACCGACTCTGCAGTGAAAAGAGAGAGACTCTGTGCGTCTGCAGTAACAAGCAGCAAGCGGTCGGTTATGAGAAGTGTGATATTACACTCGGAGATGACTACACCTGTAGACTGATAAACACGTTTCTGTGTGTGGTGCATTCAGAACAGAAGGACAGAATCATAATCTCAGAGAGAAGTTTGATATCCCAGAGGACAAAGCTGCGAAGGGTTTTTTCTTCAAAGCCGGATTTGAGAAGGAACATATTGTCGAAATGTCAGCAATTTAAGGGAAACTTTTGATTTATATGTCCGAGAAACGTGTCTCATAACTAATTTTTATATTTTAGAATTCACATATGTACAAACTAGTCGTTTAATACCTTGTCCGAATCAGTGCTGTACATATTAATTAGACTTAAGTCTACTTTAATGCATTTTTAAAGCTAATTGCCACTATGTATTATTTGTTTTACGGTCAGTTTCTATAAGACACCTTAATTATTTGAGACAATGAGGTTGTTATATTTTATCACAGTTTGCCTTTTTAGATCTATAGGGAGAAGAGATGGAAATTAGCATATCCAGCTAATCTCGTAAACAAAAACCACTTTTTCAGAATCCAAAGTCTCATCATCCATTTCAAGAGAAAGACTTTACACCTTACATTTGTATTCGGTGCAGCTTTTCCTCTGACGGAAACTGTTTTCTAAATATAATTGTTATTTTTATATAAACAATGTCTGCCCATGACTCCCGCTCAGACTGGGGTGAACGGGTCACTAGGTTTACACATCATGGCAAAATTTTAATAATGCAATAACAGTAGTGTTATCATCAACTGTGTTTGCTGCGGAAGTCATTCTGCAAACAGGAACTTAAAGCTCCTTCCATGGAAAACATCTGCTTCTGGAAGATAAGGCTGCGGCCCAGCATTGTTCTCTATTATTTTTTTATTACAGTACAAACACAAATAAGACTCCTGCACATTTCAGTGTCATTGCCATCATGGATCCCTTGAGCTTAAACTGCTGTGTTGTGTGCGAATATTTTGCTTGTCTGCAGGAAAATACACAAACCATGGAGAGAAAATGTGTCTTTAAACTTATGAAAATGTGACATTTGTTCTGATAAATTATGAATATTGACTGATATGACGTTTCTTTATCGCCAGAGAATTTTTGGCCACATCGTCTAGCCCCAGTTTGAAGACTAATTCAAACTAATAATCAAGTTTATCAGTTTTCCAATGTTACAATGTTTTGTCTGGTTACGTCCCTGCTTTACCAGTAAACAGTTCTACTCCCCCATTAAAGACGATGGATCGAACTCTGAAAACTCTTGTGTGTCTCTCCCTCCAGACGCTGCAGATGGGCATCAAGCATTTCTCCGGTCTGTTTGTGATGCTGTGCGTGGGCGTGGCCTTGTCTCTGGTGACCACGGTGGCAGAACACATCGTGTACAAGCTGGTGATCCCGAGGGTCAAGGAGCCGCGCTTCAAGTACTGGCTGCACACGAGCCAGGTAGGAACCCAATCCACGCCAGGGCCGAGCACAGAGGACTGATCACTTTTAAAGAACATGAAAAGGCTCCACTAAAAGTCCAAACTTCAAATTAAAAGCATCAGCAGCATCATGCACTGATTCAAAACTTATAGACAAAAACATTATCTCTCTTTCTCACACACATACACAGTCTTTCCATATCCTTATAATCAGAAAGAAACTGACAAAGTATTTACACATTTGTTTATTCTATTTATGCATTTACATTTAAGCTTTTGACAGCTACATGTTGCTTGTTTTCCAGAGATTACACCGGGCCCTCAACACAGTCTTCACGGACGACAAACTACCGACCGTTACCAAACCCGAGAAGAGGTAATGTCACCGTCACGGAAAAAAACACCGCTTTGTATGAATTTAATATCTCCGGGCCAAATAAGGCTGTCCTGGATAATTTCTGGGTCTTATCAGCTTCTGTGAGAATTACCTGCAAAGACCACTTAGAGCAAATGGTTTTACACTTGGATTTGGCAGAGGAGGCCTCGACGAATCCAAGGAGCTGTGCGGATTCTGCTGAGAGAGCTAATCCCCCCCCCCACCCCCCAAAACAAAATGACTGCTAACTGCTTAATAAGCAGGGGGGCGTTAAAATCTGCCTTCAAGAATATGCAACAGGAGCGTTGGAATTTCACCTTGACCTCTAAGAAAACCAGTCTCATGTGAGATGTGACTCAAAACTATCGATCACACTGAGGTGACCATATGGTGAGACACTGAGAGCGCCTCTACACCAGGGAAAGATCTTTCGACTAAAGTGAATAACTAGAACCAGGTTTGAGTAAAACACGGCCACTGCTGTGTTCTGAGGATCTAGGAAATGACATTCATACTTTAAAGAATCAAACAGTTCAATTAATACATTGTGGAGGAAGATTATATATATTCCTTTTGAAGTGGGCCAGCAGGGGAAAGATATTCTATATCAGACACAGCCCAAAACCACTTCAAACCATGAGAGTTAAATAAGCCAGAGACTGGTTCAGTTTATGCACTGGAATCAATCATATTTTAAATAAAAGGTGAAAACAAGGTAAAAATGTGCCAGAAAGAAACACGAGAAGAACTCAAACAATGTTAAAAAACAAATAAATACACATACCGTGTAAATATATTAATAAATATCCCATTGAGGTGAATAAATAGACAGTGCAAACTGGAAGACAGATTTATGTTTGTCATGAAACTGAAACAGTGAAGCCAGAGCAGCGTAAACAACCTGAGCCGAACCATGAGGTGTCAGTGGTAATAAATGAGATATTAAACTCACCTCTGGGTTCAGACCAGGTGAAGGCCTCTGCACCAGTGGACTGACAGAATGGGGCCTACACAGGAAACTGGGTGTAACAGGTGTGTGTGGAAGACATGACCCCCCCCACACACACACACACACCCACACACACACACACACACACACACACACTTAAGGATCCTATAAAAACATCACCGCAGCCACATCTGGGTTATTCTGCCTTGGTCTCTGTGCAGTGGGAGGAAGAGGAGAAGCTTCAGCTGTCTGTAGGAAACACCTAACCTCCTTTAAATCAGGATAATTTTGACTCCTGGACCAAGTCGTCTAAAATGTGACACAGGTGCTCTGCCTGAAATAACACTTAAAATACTTAGAAACTTTTATTCAGAACTACACTTTTCACAGCTAAAAATAAAGTTAAATCCTGCTGCTGAATCACGGGGTCTCATTATGAATCACATGTTAACCTGTAGCCTCCATTCACACTGCAAACTGACTCAGGCATTCACAGCAGGCCACCGGCCAAATGATCAGGCTAAGAAGGGACATCAATTAACAGCCGAGTGTCGGATGAGAGGCCCCGTCTTGAATCAGAACCTGAGAAGAATGGTTGAATCAGCTGGAAGCTAATTATCAGTCGGGGGAAATAATCTCACGCTGATGTTCCGGAGTATTGTTCGGCACAGCGGGCGGGAGAGCCGGAGATTTGGTAAATCAGGAAAAGCTTCTTTTTGGGGCAGTTTCTGTGACTTTTCAAATGTTGCATGTGTTCAGATTAGTTACATAACCCCCCCGCCCCCCGACTTTCATCAACACTCTGCTCGTTTCACAACATCACTCTGGAACCTGCTCTTTATCGAATGAGCATTTCTGAAGCGGAGGGACTAGTTTCTTACGGAGGAGAGAGATCAAAACAACCCTCCACCTTTTGCTGATCGGAAGATTGTATTACCCTCCATGAGAAATTGGTGCAGCGCTCTGCTTCACCGATATCCCTGCTTAGCAGCGCTCGCTCAGAGGGGACACACAGGTGGAGGACTCAAAGTGGGGATTAAGTACACGTGATAATTATGGAGCTGAGGCCGTGTGAGGGACGCCTGTGGTAATGAGGATAGATTACCCACTCCGTCAAACTCATACTCGTATACGTCAAATCACGTCGGTGTCATGGCTGCACGTTGTTTGCTAGTCACAACTTATCAGCATCATATTCTTCATGGTAAACAGTTCGTGTTTTTATAGCGTTTTTCCAGTTTTGATCACTCACCAAGCTTCACAGTACAGTTTTTCCGCTCACACATAAAAACTGTTGTGGTTCAGTATCGTGCCCAAGGCCACTTCGACACGAGGGGGAGTGTGGAATTGAACCTCTAACCATCTGGTAAGTGGTCTCACTCTACTCACCCACTTTACCTCCTGAGCCACATCCATGTCCCTGCAGAAACCTGCTGTTTATTGCAAGCTGTTTTCAAATAGGACCACATTTCATCCTGCTTGGGGGAAAATACACCAGAGGTCCTTTGGGTTTCAGTGCTACCACTGCAGCACTGTATCCACCAGATATTTAACAATGGAACCATATTTCATTTTTTAGTATGTAGACAAAATGTCTGCGATAGCCTGAAACACTCTGACGGCCGAGGAGAGCACGTTAGTTTAGTATCAAACTCTGTGTTAAGGTGCTCACATCAGATAAGAGCTTCCGAATAATATATTTAACAATTTTTAATATGAGAAGACTGAACTTTTACACGGGGTGACGAAGAGGTCAGTTAAGAAGCTGCACAAATCTGTAGCCCAGAGCTGCTGGAGACCTGGGGACACTTCATATCTGTGTGCTGCACCTGTGTCCTGCTCTTTGAAGGACAGCCTCCCTATTCACAAGGCTGCAGCCACATCCACGTCTTGTTTTGACTGTCACTGGCAACATCTGTACCGACAGATGGACTGGGAAATAGCGGTCAGCGGTGACACAGCGGTTATTGGCAGTTCTGGTTAGCCTTGGATTCTGTATTTGGTTTGCATCTATAAAGTGTGGGTTTGCCGTTGGTCCCAGGGACGTGCATAACTGCATGTGGGGTCAATCAATATTTATGAAAATGTAAATTAAGCCTTTGGAATATCCTAATGAGAGGAAACTGTCATCCCTGCAAATTGGAAGTCGTCCGGATCAGTTTTATCTGGAAATGATGTGGAGGAATCTGAGAGGTGTGAATGGTGGAGGGATTTAGCCGATGAGCTAAACCTGAGCAGAGGTCACGCTCAGCAGAATTATTATCAGATAATGTAAACTACATTTGTATAATAAGCTGTCGTTCACTGCAGCCGTGATGCTGGCACAGCTGCCGCGTGTGTCAAAAGCTGAAAATATGATTTTAAGATTATTTTATGTTCTTGTTTTCTGATTTCCAGTTTTCAGGCCCTTTCATTCCTGAAGAGACTCGTTTGACTTGGTGATTGGAAAATGTTCTGTTAATTTTTCTGCTCAATTACAATAAACCTTATTTATACACAGCAAAGTAATAAATGCATAAAATAGAACGATTTACAATTATTTAAATGATCAGATGATATAAAGGTTACAAGAATATTATTGAATATAAATGGTGTTATAAGGATAAAAAGAATAAAAATAAGTTCAGATCACAAATATTTTAAGAGCAATATAAAGATTACATTAAGTTATCAGGGAGTAAAGTATATATTATATCATATTGGCCTTTATATACTGTGGTATGTCAGAAGCTTATATCCATAAAAAGTCAGTTTCTCTGTAAATGTGCATACTGTAAATATTACATTTAATCAAAACCAACCACAACATCTAATAATTTTGATATTTTCACTATTGAATATAGAACATTGCAGTAATAACTTTATTCAGAATCAAGCACAAACATTTGTTAAATCCCGTCTCTCTTAACCTTGACACCAGCCTCATGTAACAAACAATCACGTGTTGCACATGCCACTTTCTTCTGACCTTCTTCTTTTCAACCGTTTTTTAAATTAGTTATCTTTTCATCTCATGGTCGAAGCCTTCAAATGAACTGACACATCTGCTCCCACCTCGAGTTTGTCTAACTCTAAAACTCGAGTGAAGTAGCTTAAAGTTTACATATTTTCCTTCATGGTTCGCGGTGCTTCTGTGAAACTGGATTATGCAGAATAAATGATTTGAGGAGGCGGCAGGACAAACGCTGCACAATGGAGAGAGGATGTGAATCACTCGGCTCCTCCGTCGCTCTCTGGCTTGAAGAGAACGGTTTGTTTTGATCCTGAGCGTCGGCTGATATACGTTTAATTCTGAATAAGAACATGACATTCACAATGTTGTGTCACACTGACGCTCTCACCCCCTCAGCCCATGTTACTCCTGCTGGTGCTCATTAGCTTAAAGATGAAGGTGGGTGGGATCTGGAGTGGAGCTGGAGGAAACTAATTGGACACGAATTTGATTTCCACCTGTAGGCCAGTCAAGGTCCTTTTTCCTCTTTTTCCTTTTTACCCGCTTGTGGAGGCCTAACCATTACAACCACAAAATAAAAAATCCTGTTTATTTGCATTATATTTCAACAAGGACTTAGCTTTGCTCATATTAACAGAGGTGGAATCACAACAAAGTAATTGCAACACAAGTGGAGGACACAACATTTAAACTGGTGCTATTTTGACAAGATAAGGAGGGATTCTGGTTAAAACTGAAGTCTGCAGCGATGGACCAAGCATGACTTGAAAATACTGTTTATGGAATATACAAAAAATGGCAGAAAAATAACAGTCAGGACACACAAAGGAGTTGTTTGTCATTTAATGGCACATTTAGCAGAACATTTGTACCGTTTCTTGGAGAGTAATCACGATGGTTGCATCCATCAATCATTTTTACGTGAGCATTTTAACAATAACAACAATTTAGGGAACTTTTTTCCCCCCCTCACTTCTCTTGTTCATTGTTGGGTCCCGCCTCATTGCACTTTGTCAACATGCATAGAATATATAAAACATTTCTCTGTGTGTGTCTTATGTCTAGGTGCAACGAGGGAAACAACCAGTCAGCGTCCTGGAATCCTGCAGAGTCGTCCCACTGCAACAGGCGACGGGTCCTCACACAAGAGATGCAGAATGACCTGGAACACCCTCCTCACCCGCCCCCGTCACCCCTGCCTCACCATTCTCTTCCCCTCCTGGAGAAACACATGCCCATAGTGACCACAAGTAACGGTCGCTCCGATCTGTTGGGCCGAGTGATGGGGTCCGGGCAGGGGGGCTCGGGCCAGGGGGTGGCACAGTGCCGGGGCCTGGGCATGGTGGACTGCGGCCCCGGTCTGAGTGCGGGGCGGAACCCTATGGTGCAGGAGCTGTCGGAACTGGAGGGTCAAATCCTCATCATCAAGCAGCAGCTGCAGTCAGCGATGAGGAGGAAGCGGGAGCTAGAACAATACCAGTCAGAAAACCAGCAAGCAAACCAGACTGCATCCAGTCCGGCCTCTACTCTCCAGTCCAACCAGTTTACTCAGTATACCCAGTCCCACCAACAGACTAACCAACACACAAACACGCTCCCGGAGTTCTGAAGCTTTTGCCTCTGTATTTTTGTTTCCCCCAGAGGAACCCGATTAGATACAGGACGAGATTCCAGAACCTCTTGCGGGTAACTCGGACACTCGCCTGAGTTCTGGAGTGGGAACCTCCACAGATTTCTGGAGGTCAGATGTTCCCAGAGGCTCTGGAGTTCCCCTGAACGCTGGACTGAGATGTTCCCCAGGATCTGCATCTCTATTCTGACATTTCCTGACCTCTGGGATTTGTGTTTTAAAAAGACGAGAAGCACTGAACAAAGGTGAACCAGGGATCCCGAACCAAACCTGTTCTCACTCGCTTGTCGCTGAAGAGTTGTGCATCCCCATCCTCTTCTCAACATCCTCTCCTCCATTGTCTTCACCTTCTTTTCACCCTTTTCCCTAACCCCCGCAGGTTTTTCCATTACATCTCCTCCCCCTCTCCACCTCTAACGTTTGTCCCTTTCAACCCTCCCCTCTAGGCTTTGTCTCTTCAAGGGCACAGATTTGCTTGCTGTGATGATACCTTGATCATAGATAGGATGACACTTTGGTATTTAAGCTTAATGGGCTAATTCACTTGAGTCCTACGTCGAGACTCATTGAGAATGAAAATGACCTGTGGTTGAACCCGGCCAGTTAAGTCTTAATGTCCCCGTGTCTTGCCTAAACCTTGTATCTTTCGGTGGGCGAGAGACAACCCGCTGGTGATCGGTTGACTTTACCATTGACGTCTAAGCGTCCCTGGCCTTTGACATTGAGCGTTTGAATTTTGACTTTGGGCATTCACTTCTGATCTGTTCGTTCAGGGTTGGTGGGGCTGTTGTTACAAAAATAGAAAAACAAAAGAAAAAGAGATATAAAGTTCTGGCAAGACACCTCTGTATTCATCAAGCACCTCTGGTTGGCATCGTGTGGTGGTCTATACAAAACCTTATCTATGGGTCACTGTATAATGTTGTCCTGCACCTCACGGACGCACCTCGAGTATTTTACGAACAAGCTGCACCTATAAGGAATCATTTAACCTGTCAGAGTTTGACCAGCAACACGTGATCTGGAGAAGTTACAAGGTACAAATTGGTAGGAACAGGGAGCCACAGCTTTTCTAATCAGGGACCAAAGCAAAAATAAGCTTTTACTGTGATACCTGTGGTCTTTGGTCGAGCCAGTTCATTTCTGGTACAACCCTACTGTCAAATATAAGAGATCATATGTCTAATGTAAACACAGACCACTCGTTGAACTCTGGCAGGTTATCTAACTATGAATAATTCACCACTGAATTCACTGAAACAGTCCCTGTGTGCTGAGATCTGTTCTGTTTGGGTTTGGATGTGTTGCGTTATTAAAAAATTACCTCTCTTCTTTGCACTTAATCGAATCGCAGCCTTTCTTCTTTGGTCAACATGAACATCACAATTTCCAGTGTGTATGTATATATATATATATAATGTTATATATATAAGGTCAAATGTGGAGCCCGATTAATTCTGGTTTTAATTAGAACGCCTCGACAACTGGGGACAGGTAGGTACGCATCGACTCTTTCTGTTCTGGCAATGAAAGGAAGTTAATGCAGCTCCAATGAAGAGCAGAGGCTTGACGATTTCAACGCCTATCACCACTTTTATTTAAGGATTAAAGCTATTTGCCTCCACTGATGGGTAATGAGCCCTTGTAAGTCAGACAAAGATGAGTCAGTGGAACCAGAGGGACGATGGCTGACAGCCAGGGCACAGCAATCACATTACACCGTGTGCAGGATCTATTTGCTTGATGGTTTTTTTGTGTGTGTGTGGGGGGGGGGCATTGCTATTCACCTGCAGTTGGTCATTTCCTCTCATTGAAAAGGATTCCATTACGTTTAAGAAAAACAACACCCTGCCGCCGTTCATAGCCAGAACACAACCTGGAAACCTGGTTTTTGGTCGTCGCACCATTTTTCACCCGTGTTGCTCGAGGACAGCAATTTAGACAGGGAGGCCCACTCGGTGGAGCCAAGGATGACAATTTGAAAACACACCGCACGGTCAAATTCTACTGCAACACACACACACACACACACACTGGCACACAAGCAACACCTATCTATTTAGCCAGTGTGTCTGCAAGCGCAGGCTGTCACGGCTGAAATGAATGCCTGACGGAGCAAAAGCAAGTCCCCCCGGCTGAGCCTTCAGCTTCCTTTGTGTCAGCGTGCGTGTGTGCGCGTGTGTAAGTGTGTGTCCGTGCACCTTCGCTCGGCAGTGGCACAAACATCACCGGAGTCGATTCAGTCGTAACAGGATGCGTCAACAGAAAACCCAAATAAGAGTTTTGTGGTTTTGTTACTTATCTGCGCTTGTGTTTGATCTCTTGTCTGGGTTTAGTTTGTGTGTCTGGACAGAGGCATGGTGTGGAGAGCAAGGAGCAGACTCCCAGGATGTGACAGAGTGGATTCACACTCACACATACAGACTCTTTGAAGCCTGTTTTTTCCTGAATTGCTCTAAGATGCAAGAATCAGGTTTCTCAGTTGAGTTTGCTCATAAAGTTGCACATCACACATCCTAAGACTTTCCTCTACTCTTGGTTATTTCAGTTTTTACAATACTAACATTGCCTCTATATGATTCTTACCTGTTATCCTGCTTGTTGTGAATTTCTGACACATGATAAAAAGAAAAAAGAAACACACGAGAACACGTTGTTGCTACTGACTATTTAATTCGTGGACAAAACCAAGAAAAAAATATAAGCAGCATTTCAAATGAAACGCTTTTCTTTTTGTTCTCAAAGGAAAAGATGTAATCACAATGATGATGCTGATGATGATAATGACCAGAATTCAAATCATGAATATTTATAAAACATCTTGACTTCTCTGTTCATGCTGGGCGTTATCTTCCAATAGGAAATGGAGTCACAACATTGCATCACAATCCACTGGTGGCTCAGGGAGGGGGGGGGGAGGGGCGCCTCGAGGAGGAAAAGTGAAGCAGGAGTCATTAGCCTGGTTTCCATTAGGAGGGCTAGCCGCGCCTCAGTAAATCAGTCTCCGTCCCATTTTTCTTTTCCACATATATTTTATTAGAACGTCTTCCATCGGGATTCAAATGTAATCAGTGAAACTCCAGGTAGATCGGGCGCAGGCTAGCCCCGCCACACATCTCTGTTGAGCACATTTCTATCAACATCACTGTGAATCAGGAAATCGGGGGTGAGACAAACACCAATCGAGAGAATTTAAACAGATGATATTTCCGTAGGTCGTCGGTGATAACGTGGCACAGCGGGCGCCAAACCCCATTTTCTGACTCAGAGGACGTCACTGACTCTTCCTCGTCATTTCCTCCCGAAGGAGAGAGAGAGAGAGAGGGGATCATTCCCCAAAACACTTAAACTGATACCATAACATATCCAGGTTTACAGCAGGCAAACAGGTCCAAACGGATCATAATAGTCTTACAGATTAACAAAAATCTTTACAAAATGCGACCTGACACGGTCAAGTAATGTACAGAGAGAGAGAGATAATAAAAAGAAGGGTTCTGTCTTTTTTTTTCCTGTACAAATGACAAACATCACGGAAACGACAACATCAACATTTTTTTTTTTTTTTTTCCCATAGCAGATTTTTCAGACTCAGAGGGACGGAGGTGGTGATCGACGACCTGGCAGGATGTGATGTAACACAGAGTGAGTCAGCTGACAGGAAGTGTGCAGGTTTAACACCGTCAGGGTAGGCTACAGCACTCGCTCATACAAAAATGTACAAAACACTGTCCTCTAACTACAAACCGCACCGTGGAGGAAAACACATCCCATGTTTCAAATGGTTTTAAACATCTGGAAAAAAAAAGAACAACTGTGCTTGAGTTTGTCTGGTGATATTTTTGGATGCGCTCAGGGGGCCTCGGCGGGTTGAACCGGGCCGAAGCCCAACTAGATGAGAACCATTACAAACATGGTGTCTTCTATCCCCCAGGTGAATGAAACAGATATATCAGGAGTGTTCGTTTTTTTAATTTTCTTGTCAAGCAATCGGCGCCACGTGGCATGCGTCCTCGTCATTGTGTCTGGAAGTGCTGTGGAGACGCAAACGTGACCCGGTGCTGCCCCCTTAGTCATGTGACCTCCGTCATCGACGCCGAGTGGTTCTGAGAACGGACGGGGGGGAGGAGGAGAGGTGGAGAGGGGGAGACAAAAGGAAATGGAAGGAGACAGGAGAGGGAAAGGGAGTGGAGAGGAGAAGGTAGAGGAGATCACTGTGTGAGGTCACTGCATGTGCGTCCGTGTGTGGGAGGGAGGACAGCGTGGGCGTGCAAATTATCATGCCTGTATATTCATCTGGCCGTGTGTCATTGCTTTGTGTGGAAGAATGAAAGGATAGAAAAGAGAATAGAAAGAAAGAAAGAATAGAAAGGAAGAATAGAAGGAAAGAACACACATGGTGAGCTAAATATTTGATTGATATTGAATCCCTCTCTTGAGTCAATTCGTTCTCACGGTAATTCTAAGAAATAACCAACTGAAGCAGAAAAAGTAAATTACAACAAATTACAGAACAAACCAAATTCTGTTAGACTAAATTAAAGGTATCTAGAGGGTGGGGGGGTATTTTAAGCTGAAGGCCTCAAGGGAGCTCTACCAATTAATGGGGAAAGATAATGCACATTGTGGAGATTACAGTTGTTTGGGATTCCCGGGTTAAGTGTTTCTAGCTACCTGTGCGCTGAGGGTCTCCAGAGGACTCTCCACGCGGGGGAAAGTCATTAGAGGCAGACCGCGGTACTCCTCAGTCTTCTGTTTGGCTGCTGCGCTGTGGAGGCCTTTAAAGTTGTTCACCACACATAGACCCTGCGGAGACAGTTCAACGTTAAGAGTGAGACAGGTTGACAATGACAGACATTTATAAATATGTATATAAAGATGGAGGACGTGAAAGTAAGGCCAGAGCATCTGGATGGCTGCGGTATACGTCATAGATCCCGTCTCCTCATGTGTTAATGGATGGGACATGGACCAAACTGACAAATGACAAATCACCTACATGTTATAAGAGGATGTCAGAGCTATGCTAATGGCTCTAATGTACGTAGACAAACAGTCCTTGGAGCATAATGCCGACATTAGCATGCTAATATGCTCACAATGATAAGGCTAAGATGCGTATAGCGGGTATACTGTTTAACTTGCACATCCTCTTAATTTTGTATGTATTAGCATTACAAATTTGCTAATTAACAGCTATTTGTTCAGAAAGAAATAAATCCCCCATCAAACTGTTGGTAAAGGAAAAAAACATTTCAATTAAAATGTGATTTAAATCTAACAACTCCAGTGCCACTGAGATATTTAGCTCCCATTAAAGGGAACTGGGACATTTTGGAGGGATGTGCCCATGCTCTCTTTTTACAACAGCTATTACTGTGAGTTTACACATGGTGTTAATAACGTCAGCCGACATGTTTCCTCATTTATACGTCTGTTAAAATTCTGGTAAATTACATTTACTTGTAAATTCTAGTTTTTTTGCCCATTAGTCAGTTTCTTTGCTGCATTTCTGAAGTCCCCTCCCAAGACTAGTTAATCAAACAAAAGCCGCCTGAAGGAGATCCTTCCAACCCTCCGCCTCCAGACCCCCGGGCCAATCACGCCCTGCGGCAGGAGCAAAGGAGGAAATGAAGCCGGGCGATTCACCGCTGGAGGACCTCAAGGTTTCCATGTTTATAGCAGTTTGCTCTCTAGTACTTCTGACACAGGGGAGAGGAATGAATCAATAGAGGCTGCACATCACAAAAAAACATATGAATTCTTTATGAAAATCCCTGTCACACTGAATCCTCACTTTAAGTTGATTAGACTGAGTCATCATGAGCGAGACGGAAATGTTCAAGGGGCAGGCTTTTGTTTTCAACTATACTCTGACACTGATTTCCATTATCTCCCCCACCTGACTGTTCTCATCTACTTTGGGATGCGACCTATCTTTTGTGTCCCGTAACCATCCCGTCACATCCTGTCGCATCCTTTTCTCTGGGTTTCAGCCTAAGATCATGGACGACTGCTTTCTTTACGTCCTTTCTGCATCGTCCCCCGATGCTGAGACGGACTCGGACAATCTGGAATCTGTTGTCTCAGGTGGGAAAAGGAAAGGGAACTTTGCTTATTGCCATAGAGCTTTGAAATATAAAATTGCAAATTATCTGGACACAGGATCCAGTGCAGCGCCATATTATCAGGTCCAGTTTGAGCCGACCCCCATGCATATGTTATTGACCTGCATAAAATGGTGCAGCAACTGATTTACATAAGTTGCTAGCCTCAAATAGAGGTTTAGTTGATAAGGATGCTAAATTTAAAGGGCTCTAACAGCCTCAGATGAGAACATGGACCCTCTAATTTGTCCGGGATCAAGCAGGTGCCTCCGTCTCCCGTTTTCAGGATCATCCTGGAGCTCCACGAGCCTCGGTTTGGGACTGATCCCTCAATCTGCTGGCAGAGAACAAAGCTCTGATAAGACTAATGGCAGTTGCAGTTTGATGAGCCCACAGAGATCCTCTCTCTGTGAGCACTGCTAGCCCGGGGATTTGAGCTATCCCTGCTTTCTACTCGTCTTTGTGCTAATTTGTCTCCCTCAAGATAGCAGTCCATCAAACCGCCTCAGTTCTCAGATGACAAGACCTTGATGGGCTTCATCAGGACCATTAAGTCCATGTGTGGGGGGGAGCGGCAGTCGTTCTTGGGTTCATGGTTTGCTGTTAATTCGCTGGAAATGAGCAGGTTGAAAACTGCTGAGGCAATGACTGACTTCCTTGTTTTCATCTTTCCCCGGAGATCACTGCCTCAAAAGATGTCAATTTTTATAGGTCAATCATTGGAAAATGATATTCTTCATTAGAGCGGAGTGCAGGGGCTCCCCCACCTCGTCAAGTTTCAAGGACAAAGCTGCTCCACGTTGACGACACTGAAGATCACTGGCTTTTAGCTCCTTACAACCAATTAAGTAGAAAAACAAAGCGACGAAGACAAGAGCAGGTAAAAATGACACGACAGGGAACCTGAAAGCATCTTTTAAATCTGAATCTTCCATTATCTGAACAGCTTCTTTTGTAGTCCAGAGGGAATTTGTCCTCTAAATAGCAAAACCCATGAACTACTTTGTACAGATTCTCCTCCATTGAATTAAAGGGGTTAGGGTTAGAAACAAGTAAGTCCGCAAGATTCATTGTATAAAAGTCGTGATCTTGATTTAAATCCATATGTACGATCTCATTTCAAATTGAGAACGATTCTGCTCTATTATAAGTGGAAATCCAAAAGCACCACAGAAATCTTTGCTCTTAGCCAATGACAGCGTGCAGTTACCCCCATGTGATGCCGAGTTACAGAACAACATGTTTTATTTATTCAAGAATCTTGCAGCCTGAGAAACAAGATATGCAGAACTTAATTTACTTAATTTAACAAACTGGGACTATTTAACCAAGAATACAGCTGCACAACATTTCTGGTCGTTGTATCTTGTTTCAGGAAGGTTTTTATATAATTACTGACATTGATAAAAGTCTTTAAGAGCATTGAGGGACTGTAGTGGCTTGTTTCCTTTTCATCAGATATTAGCTTTTTGACCACAAACAACTAATTACTGCCACCTACTGGCTTTAATGCAACAAATCATGAGGAAGAGGTTGATTATGTGCAAATCCCCTTATGTTGTTGTTATTTCCTAATGTTAAAATCTATTTTTATTAACTCTGATGTCAGACACGATCTCTCAGAATCTAATTTATATAAATCCGTTAGTGCTTCCAAAGGGTAGGTGTGGTAATTGCAGCTGTCTTAAAATGGGTAAAACAGCTTTTAATGATACATTGGTCAAAAAACCTGCAAATAGTTTCATTTGCTGTAGCTTGTGATTCTGCTGCAAATTCCCATAAAACATCCACAAACTAAATTGGGATTGATATCAGGTTTTTTCCTGTAAATGCATTTCACATCGCTCCTTCTCTTTCTTCGAAATCAATAAGTCATCACATTAGCCACCAGCAGCCGACGTTCAAATACCAACCACTGACTCCTTCTCTCCTCCTCTCCTCCCGCCTCTCCTCTCCTTCACACTCCTTCCTGCTCCGACACACGGGCCCATCGGCAATTACAAGTAATGAAGCTTCAGAGACACTTCAATAAACTTATCGTTTTTGATTTGTGTGCGTGTGTGTGTAGGGGGGGGGGGGGGGGGGGGTGGAGGGAAGGTGGCTCCCTCCACCTTCCTTCCTCTCCTCGGTGGGCTTCCCGCTTCATCCCCAAAACAACTTGAGGGGCTCGGCTATAATCACCACCCTGAATAAACCGTGATTTTGACAAAGACTATTTAATTTTCCGTGGAAGCTGTTTGACAACAGATCACAGGAGGCTGGAGCCCGACTTTAAACTAATAGACTAATATAACTAATATAACAGGTCCAAGTTGCAGTTTATTAATTATCATGACATGTGGTGTAAAGAGATAAATACGATCTCTGGTTCCCTGCGTCATCTCTGAGTTAAATACAACCCAACTACCAGAAACTTTCTTCTCTCTTGTGGGGCTTCTACCCCTTCTTCACCTCTCTCTTTTGCAAGTTTCTCAGGAGTGTCACCTCTGTTCTTCCCCCCCCACCCCCAAGTCATCCTCAACTTACTCCCTCTCCTCCAAATTCACCTGCATCTGAACCTCCTTCAAGCCCACTTTAAACCCTGCTTCATCCAAATTCTCTTCCTCTCCTCATCACCTCTTCCTGACATACTCCTTTTACTTTCTTTACCAGCTCACTTAATTCTCCACAATCAACACGTATCATTTAACAATCTCTTATATAGCTACATACAAACATGCTGTGGTTCTTATTCTTAGGATAAACATTTGTATCGGGACTGACTTTTAAAACGCCTCCACACCCTGGCCTGCTGCAGCTCGGATTAATCATTTAATTACCGGTTTGGGTCAGATCCAAGATGAAGCTGGAAATTGTTATTATAATTTGAGCATAATTCATAATTCATGACCAGAATCCACCTCTGAGCATCCCCCTCTCTTTCAGTCTCCTCCCCTCTTATTCCCCGTTCCCACGCCTCCCCGGGACTTTTCATTTGCCCGCTGTTCTCACCAGAAACAGAGCGATAGATGATCCCAGTATGAATCCGGCCACCACGTCCGAACAGTGGTTCCGGTACTCCGAGACTCGGTTGAGGCCGGTGAGGAAGGCCGAACAGAGCGTGCCCAGGCAGAGGACGGGCTTGGCCAGGCGGCTGGACTTGGTCTTGATGGTGCTGGTGATGTACATCTGGAAAGGAGGAGAGCGGGGAGAAAAGATAAACCCCCAAAATGTGAAAATACAATAGATGGTATTTTATTTCTGTGTCAAAGGCTTTTATGACACTCTTTAGTTGGACTGGGAGGGAAGCAGGTCTCATGCAGACTAACTGGGAGGGTTCCCACAGAAATTGAGTCAGACATTTGACTATTTCATAACAGTGCACAGCTCCCGTTGATAATCAAAACAAAAAAGAGAGATGTCAAAAACTTTCATCAGATCAGTGAAATAATCCCCAAAACTTTTCACAGGGAATAAAGGATTATACAGGAACCTCCTACTGCGAGTGAAAGAGACTCTCAGCATTTAGAAACATGCAGGTTCAATAGTGCAAGGCGGTTGGTCCTCACCGTCAGGTAAACAGCAGAGTAAACACTCAGCGACGCGTCCTTGGAAGGGAACGAGCGGCGGGCGCTCTCCACCATGATGGGACTCCCGGTGCAGATGTTGCCATTGATGATGAACTGGTGGTTAAAGCGACACTCCGTGCCCGTGTAGTTGGGCTTGCAGACGGACAGGAAGTAGGGAGAGAGACCTCCCGTCACCACCTGCCCTGCGTTGACGAAGATGTCCGTGGCGAACAGGCCGAAGGCAAACACACCTGAGGGCACAATGAGGATTTAAATGGAGGCGTTCAAATAACCACACATGACCGCAAATGGTTAAATGCTTCAGCAATCAGGTGCTTTATCAAAATATCAATATGCACCTGCATAGGCAGATGTTTGTTGCACATGCAGTTGATCTACTGGGATGAGCAGAACAGTATTTCCTACAAAAAGCTTCTCTTACTACACATTTTAAATACCTGTGCAAAGGATGTTCTTTTCTAAGATTGAAAGCAAGATTATGCAAAAGTGGATTTGGACATGTGCTTTGTGCCATGCATTTAAATCACTTCATATAGCTCCGATGCGGTGGACGACACAAAGAGAAAGATCAACAACAACATAAACACATAGGGAAAAAAAGGGGCATCTTGAATTAATGATTGCGACGACACTTCCAGCACGGACCCTGACCAGCGTCAGAATTCCTTTTACTGTGAAATATGACTGTTGATTATCTGGCCTGCTTAGCCATGAAATTACTCTCTGCTTTGTATTCTCATGCGAGGGGGCTGCGGGGCCGTGAGGGGGCCTGTGAGGGGGCATAGGGACATGATTGTGTGAAGGGCAGAGAGAGAGAGAGAGAGAGAGAGGGGGAGGAAGGGAGAGAGAGGGGGGGGATTAGGGTGAGAGGAGAGGAGCTGGGCGGGGAGCGAGGGAGTGGAAAACGAAAAGCCTCGGTGATCTCTTGAATGTGACCGATTGCTCGGGAACAGACGGAAATATAAATCACATGAATTGCCAAATGAATTTCTGATGAGTGTTCTGAATAGTGAGGGGGTATTATTTAAAAGAGGGGGACAATGCATTTCCGAGTATGCAAAGTCCGCCGGGCGTCCTGCTTCAATGGAACAGAAAGAGCAGCGCTTCTCGGAGGAGTGTCAATCTTTTATCAAATTGAAAATTAGATTGTGTTCAAAGTTGTGTTTGAGGAGCTTTGGCTGCTTGATGCTTGTGATCGTTGTTCATCGTTTTGAGGCTGCAGCCTTCTGTCGGAACTTGATCGCCCAAGAGAATAACAGTAATATACGGATTTTGTTTTTTGTGCTCACGCCAATATCACCTAAAAAACATATGTCTGGATGTTGATGATTCCGGCCGGGTATCCACTCTTTAAATCATTTGCAGCCTTGATTTCCTCCTCAGGGTGAAGCCAAATGTGTAAAATGTGAACAAACTTTATCTTAAACACCAACTTCTCAAAAAGTCCTGAATCATCGGTTACTGTTTCACAGGTGACTGGCCTCCTCCGCAGTCAGCTGTCAGCCGTGATATACAGCGAGCTGCCTCCTAAACACTTATCGAAAGACTGTGGAAGTCACAGGGACAGTTATGATGTTGCAGAAGTCGGAGTTACTGAGCCGTTCATCCAGTGCTCGAGCGGCAGAAAAAGAAAGTGCACATATTATGTTTTTCAGGTTTTCCCGTCAGACAGCAACAGGCTCCCAGTTTAAATGTCATGGATCGGCCAGGTTGGGTTTTCTACTGGTAATCCAGCTTCCTCCCACAGAGGGTTTGGGTTTAGGTTCACTAGAGAATAGTAATTGACTGTGAATGTGAGTGTGAAGGTTTGTTTGTCTTCATATGTCGTCCCTGTGATTCGCTGGCGACCTTTCCAGGGAGATCCCCGCCTCTCGCCCACTGTCAGCTGGGATTCGCTCCAGTTCCCCCAGTGACCCTCGAAGGATAAACCGTTCAGAAACACATTTCCCTCGTCCTTCGCTGTCCTGTGGCTCTTTGTGCAAAAGTTACAGAAGTCGAGTCTGCAGCAGCGAGAACACTGAAACTATTTTTAAGTGTTATACTATTTTGGTTGCATTAGTTTATATTTATTATAAGATTTTGTAATGTAAATCTATTAAGACTTTTGCACTAATATATATTTTTTAATAATATTTCTATAAGTAACTACATATACATTTCAACTTCCAATTTGCCTCATCAATAAAAAGCTGAACCGTTGTGAACCGTTTTAAATGAATCAATTTAACACCTTCATCGGTAAAAACCCAAATGATACCACACTCTAATTGGTACCTGTGCTCTCTATCACATATCGTTGAGGATGATGAACGTTAATACTCTGGTTCTTTAGAGTATTGGACATGAGAGCGCTCTCACCGATGAAGCGGACGATCCGGCGGACGAGCGGGTTGAGGTAACAACAGTCTCCCGTCACGATGGTTTTCTCCTGGGCCAGCAGAGCTTCTCTGGTCGACTTCATCACGTACATGGAGACCTCCCCGATGAAAATCTGCACACAGGAAAAACATCCACAAAATCAAACAAGGAACCAGGAAAAAAAACAAAAACCATGGAGTTTAGAGCAGAGGAATAGATTTGCTCCTGTTTGACCCGTGAACACGAGCCACTGTGTCTTTATGCACTTTTTCTTCAGGTCCATTAGAGTGTGGACATTACATCAGGTCTAATGGAAAAGCTGCAGCCGGACAAACTAAATGAAACTCGTCCCCCGGCTGCCCTTGGTGATACAGGCTGCTTTAAAACCATATGTGTGTCTGCGAGTGCGAGAGTGTGTGTAAAACGTAAGTACACATGTGGTTTCGTCTTTGTGTCTGTTTCTGTAAGAGTGTCTTTAAAGCTCCAGGACGAGAGACAAAACTCTTTGGTTTTTTGTTCCGTCCCATGTGAATGTTGTTTTATTTATCTATTTTCATCCTCAAAATGTTTCTCAGAACAAAACTCTTCCCTGTTTCTTTCTCTGTGGCTGTGAGCAGCAGGAGATGCTGGGAACAGGAGAAGAAAGCTGACATCTCTCACATAAACTGGTTTTAAAGCTTTGCACTGGATCCAGTCAAGTCGGGATTTGTCAGCATGAAAGAGGCTGAATTAATATTTTCTAACTCTTGTTTTCTGCAGCGTGATGAGTGACATGAAGCATGCAAATCACGAAGCGCCAGCTATCATCAAATGCATCGTGACTGAGAAATCCACCGTTTGATGTTTAATGACGCAGGAACATCTGTCGTCGAGTGCAAACGGAGCCCGAGAAGACCTTTATCTTCAAACAGAGGGAAACTGCAAAGGGCAGGCAACTTGTAGCATGGGGTTTATTAGGGCTGAGCAGCGGTTGGGACAAATCAAACTGCATTTTGGTAAAGGCCAGTTAGAACAGATCACCAGTACAACGTGTACAAACGCATAACATCACAATGTGGCTGATGTGTCCCCGGGGATGGGGTCAGAATGAAGCTGCTTTCAGACACGCACGGAACTCAGCAGTTCCTCCGCGTGTTCTCCAGAGGAACTGCATGTGTGAAGATGTCAGAGTGAGACGCTCTGCAGATTCTACGGACTTTATCCATCTGGCCTAAGATCTCCTGGTAAAAGAGCATTGTCGTACACGTAGAGGACAAACACGAAGATGTCAGGAGAGTTTGTGTTGATAAGAGCTGAGGACGATGTCTTTGTGTTGTCAAGCTAACCAATATGGCACCGGACAAAATGCCAAATTCGTGGCTTCAAAACAGCCGATCACGAAATAAAAGGAAAATCTGTGGTCTAAAAGTAAACAACATTGTAAACAAGGTGTTCCCTTTAGGTGTCATGTGTATTTGTTGTTTTCTTTCAAATGTAAATGATCCACAAACATCATATGAGGTCATCTGGGTCACACCTGCCATGACCAGACCTGAATCTCATGTGATTGTCATTTATAAATGAAAAATCATGAAGGAAGAAAATTAAAATCAGTTGGTACCTTTCCCTACAGTCACTTCTTGATATTTTCCCTAAACAATGATGTTGACATGTTCTATCCAGAGTTGCTTTGAGGTTCTTGTCTCACTAGCGTGTCCTCCTGCACTGAAAGGTTAGTCACCACTGACTAACTGTCTTATATCGACCCGTGTGTCTGCCACCCTCCTTTATACAAATGTCAGGAAACCTGACTGGAAACAAGCCTCCTCCCAAACGTTCAGTGTTCTGTAAACTGAGGAACAACTGGGTCGTGTCTGAGCACCAAGTGAAAAGGTCAAACAACAAGACTCCAAAGAAGAGAGAACATGCTAATGCTTCACAGAGAGAGCCTCGTTCTCAGGGGGATTCTGCTCGACATGAAACCCAAAGAGCAGACGTCTGCTTCATGTACGATCTGACCTATTCACCAGTGTAACACATCAACAAGAGCTCCGGTCCACAGGCCTGCAGGAAGTTCACCCGATAAAAAGACTTTACCCGGGACGTGGAAATGACAGAGAGTCACAGGGAAAAGCTTTTTGTCACTCACACATTAAAAGTGAGTGCTGCCCCCTGTGGAGAACCATAAATGATTCATGGTGCGCCTCGTTCCCAAGCTGCCAAAGAGCTGACGCATTCTTGATCGGAAAACAATCAACTGTGCAGCCTGAGGCGGCAAAAACACAACACGCACACATTGTGTTGATCGCTGTGGTTTACGAGCTGTTTAGCTTGTTTGATGATTTTCTCTAATTTCATTAAAAATAAATCGTTGTCTCTTTTTTTTTTGGACATATGCAGCCCTAGGAAAACGTACAAGTGGATAATTATAACAAGACGGAAGGATTTCTCTGTGTCCGTGCAAACTGTATTTCATGATTATCATTGATTAATAATTCATCCGTTCATCGATGCAGCAACTCACGTCCACAGATTGTGAATAAATGCTGAGAGGGGCTCAGGTTTGTTGCTCATATTTAAGTTAATTGCTCTTTGTTGAACCAGAAAAAACTATGAACAACAACTATGATTAACATCACAAAATACAAGACAGTAGAACAACCTCAAACCACAGAATAAACAGTGCAGAAATCATGTGCATTTGAAAGATTGTGTTCAAGCCCTAATTAGATTGCTGTATAGCAATATTAGAAATATGTAAAGTACATGTATTAGCCAATGTACTGGTCCTGGAAAATGTACCCCCCCCCCCCCCCCCATATCAGCATATGCCCTGAAAAATCCATATCACTCAGGCTTTATAATATTTATAGAGATGTATTGAGTATGTTAATAACTACACTTCATTTAAATGAAAGACGTGTAGTGATCCACAGACGTCACCACACTCTGCGTTTCAGTGTATCAGCTCTTTGTTTTGGTCAAACAACTTCCCTGCTTGGTTTTAATCAAACAGGAAGAAGAACATGTTGAAAGGTGGAGCAGTGAGTGGATGAGACCCCCCCCAGTGAGTGTGTGGAGACCAAACCAGAGCTAAAAGAGAAATTTAGACCAATATTCACAGAAACACGACTTTAGAGGAACTCTAATGCTGCTTGGTGTCTCATGGAGAACGCGTGATTAGACTTTTTGTGCCAACTCATCTACCTTATAATGCCGTTTTAATCTCTTCTTAATGAGCCGGTAATTTCCATTATCGCTACCAAGACCCTTAAAAACGAGTGGAATTAAACTGGCAACGATAAAATGCTTTGGGGCTGCAGCTCAGCGAGTTTATCTGGGGTAACTTGTCTTTACTGCCGGTGGTCGACGCTCAGTCACTAACATGAGCCACCATCTTGTTTCTGACGGAGCGACACAGTGTTTTCATTATCTTGGCTCCGATTGGTGGAGGTTTGTTTTATGGACTGTGGCACGAGTCTGACCCGTTTAACCTCCGCAGCCTTCCCGACGGCGCGGCCACGAAGGAAAGCACTGCACAGATTACTGCCTCTCTGCTAATTGGCCAAACATCCCAGCCTTGACACCATTACTTCCGATTGGTCGTAAACCTCTCAGGTTTATGACGCATGCGGAGACGGAGCGATTTACGGCGCAGCGCCCGGTCGAGCGCCTGACACAGCACTCTCAAAGGGCACGATGAAGAAAAAGTTTGGGCGAGTGTGGCGAGGGATAAAGAGACAAAGGCCACATGTACAGAAAGATGGAAAGAGGGAAAGATGGAAAGCGATGGAGGTGAAATGGCAGCGTTAAACTAAACTTAAAGTGCTGACACAGCAAACAGCAGTGGGTGTGTGTATGTGTGAGAGAGATCAGGGACAAGAGGGAATTAATCTTATTAGGATTTAATGAGTTTTATGTAAAACACCACCTAAGAAATTCAACTGTCACAGCAAGAGACAAAGGAACGTGACCGAATCGACTTCAAACTGGGCACAAGTATTGTTAAAGGCCAAAGAACGTGCGACTCGAGAACGTGATGCGTTGATAAATTGGAAGAAACAGATCAGCCGCAGCTTCTTGTGTAAGAAGACACTTAAGTTTGCATCTTACATTTATTTCTATGCATTTATTTAT
The DNA here is from genome assembly GCF_949316205.1 of Platichthys flesus. Classification (NCBI taxonomy): domain Eukaryota; kingdom Metazoa; phylum Chordata; class Actinopteri; order Pleuronectiformes; family Pleuronectidae; genus Platichthys; species Platichthys flesus. The sequence goes on from NC_084963.1 coordinate 5,228,166, forward strand.
GTATTTTGTGAAGTAATCAGAGTAGAAGCGTCCCTGACCCAATCACAATAATGTGTGCCGCATTTCCTGACCAATCAGAGCCCTCTTCCAGATTTGAAACTCATGCACCTTCGCATTCTTCAGTTGCAGGAAGACGTGTTTTATTTCCTCTGTAAATGTGGCGATAATTCAGATTGTGTAGCACTCGGTGTTTAGAGCCCGACAGCGAAGAACAAAACGTCCCGGATAATAAACAACTGGAGCGGGAGGCACAAAGAGCCGTCAGAGCCGCTGAGATCTCATCTCGTTACGGATGGATGGGTGGCGTGCGTCCAGGAGTGAGACGTCTCGAACGATCACGTCCCTGATTAAGTGGCTCTTGAAATCGTCAGCCCGTCGGTTCGGGAAGGAGGTAAAAGCTGGGAAATGGAAGTGGAACACATACAATGCACGGCTAAAAGCCTGCGGAGGTATTATCGCTGACAACTGCTATGCATCCTGGAGGATAATCATTATAAAGAGCACTGGACACAGAATGTATCACGACAGGAAGAGAATTAAACCGAATTAGATACCGTCAAACCGAATACGTTTCCATGCCTTATTATGTTTTGACTATTTGCTTGTTTCCTTTCCTGGCAGTGAGTCAGGCTCTCGGTAGATTAAAAACACATCAGAGTTACATAAAGCAAAACATAAACAGGATGTGAAGGCGAACGCAGCTCCACACAAGGCTCGCACTGAGGGAAGTGACCGGGGGGGAGGCCGCCGATCGGATCGGACAGATTCAGCTGACTGCTTCTGGTCGCCTCATTCTTCTGAAGACACAGATCACAAAACATTAAGAGTGTCCTCGGTGCAGAGTTTCCCTCTAACTGAGCTGGAGCAGGTGTGTGTGCGTCAGGGTCCCCCAGACAAAAACAAGACGCCACCCTGGGAACTGGCACCGGGGCACGACTACACCAAATCCTTAATCCGGTCCGTGTCGCTTCAAACGCCAAAAAGGTCTTGTGGACTCACCACAGAGACCTCGGACACAATTACATTCTGCATTTCCACAGGTTTCAAAGACTTTTTAAGATCATAATTGATGAAATTTAAGACTGTGTCAAATAGGACAGATATGACGGAATATTATGAGTTCCAGAATACTTTTACATCTTCTAATATCTGTAATGTTTACAGTTCTTCCTTAATGAAACAAACTTTACATGTCACCAAATCCTTTCAAAGTTCCGTTAAATGAACTTTAACATAATTAAGATGCATCTACGTGCATTTAAGACCTAGTAGATAATATTTATAAATATCTAAGACTGTTTAGAGCCTAAAATTCATTCATATGATTTATAATGAAATTGAATCCACAATAATTCAATTGTGGATCTGAAAGCAACAAGTAAACTGGAGTTTAATAAGTCAAAATGTGAATCTTGTACATTACAGCAAATCTGACACTGATGCAGGTGAATTCTCTTCAAAGTACGACTGAAAATTAGGTAATAATTATAATGATAATGACAAAAAACAGTGTGATATTTCAGCTTTGATCTTTAACTCAGCCTCAAACCACTTATGTCCAGTTCATCACTTCAAGCTGCACAGTATGATCACATCATCAGATCAGACGACCTGCACCTTTAACATGAATTCACTGCAGGATTTCAAACAGAATCACGTAAACAGCCATTTAAAGCAAACTGAACCACTCTACTGTCACAGCTGCGTCCCGGCTTCTGTTTCAAACATTTCATTTCATTCCTCATAATTTGCAAAAAACGCCATTTGACTAATGTGCCTAATGAGACATTGTACATGGAGCACCACTGACACCTGGTGGCTGAATGCTGCTACTTCTCTGTGTGCTTGAATTGCAGCAGCATCTGAAGCCACTGTCCCAGATTCATCTAAAGCCGTCATGCAGCTTTTCAAATTAGCAGCTTAGACACTCAGACAGGAAGTGTCAGATAAAGATTTCAAATATTTTCCCCACATCTCTCAGCAGGTAACAGCAGAGCACGTGGTGAATGAATGAGGAAGGCACTGGTTTAGCTGCACCAGTGAACACTGTGTTCTGTATGCAGACACCTCAACGGAACACAGTGGTTGTTAATGGTTGTTTGTTTTATTATTATTTATGAGGAGGTTATTATAAGAATGAAGGGACCTGGGCCTCTGAATAACACTTTAAATTGAGGTGTGGATTCAAATTGAAGAGTGGATCTATTCAAGTTACATCAGGGTTTTTTCACTGCATATCTCCAGAGCCATTCATCTTTTCGGCTTCACAATAGATGTGTGTATATTTAGCAGCGCAGAGAAGTGCAGGATTGAATTTGGTCAATGTTTGGTTCAATATTAATGAATTTGGAATAAACAGGCGACCAGCTCTGTGGCAGTGAGGATTGGAACTCATCAGCGTAACAACTCATTATCCAGTTCGGCTTCTGCGAGCTGAGTCGAGCTTCTCTGAACTTTGAATGAACAGGTGAACAACTCTTTGTGCAGCAGCAGGTTCAGGATCAGGATCCCTTTTACAGCGTGAGAAGGAAAAGCTGCACCCAGCACACAGAAGGGACACTACTTTATAAAAAAAGCGAATAAGACATTTCAGGTGTGAGAAGCAGTGAACATGTGGCCACATCTGTATCACCTCTGTTTACTGAAATCAGAAAAGTGTGTTACTCACGACAGCGGTGGGAGCGGCGGCCACCACGCAGTACAGGATGAGTGGGGGGACGAAGCTGGACTCCTCTGTGCCGGGGTATGGCTTCATCAGCTCGGCGTCGTTGCAGAAGAAGCCCTGCACGTGCACGCTGAACAGGTCCGTGCACTCCATGTAGTAGGCCAACAACACCGTGCCGGACATGATGACGAGCTGGAAGAAGAACATCGTGGAGCGAGAGGGGGGGAGGGGAGGAAGGAGAGGGGTTAGTGGAAGATCCGGTGATTCCTGTTGCAGGTGGTTAAAAAGGGGGGGGTTCTCCAAAGCGAGCCGGGTTGGTGCGGCTGATCCCTGAACATCACTGCTCTCCGCTGTCAGCTGGGAAGTGGCTGACAGGTTTGAAGACAACAACAACAACAACCGCATAAATCCTCCAAAACCTCCAAATCTCTTTTCCTCCTCTCTCTCTCTCTCTTTCTTTCTTTCTCTCTTTCTCTCATCCTAAACCTGGTCGTGTACGAGCACCCACCACCCCCACCACCATCACTTACCACCTCCTTTCCTCCCTCACCCTCTCATGCTTTTATCCCCCTAACAGAATCTTTTGTCTCTGGCCTCCTTTCACTCTCTTTCCAGAACTGGCTGCAGGCTATTTTTTCCCTGTAAATGGAATCTTTAGTCACTGATGACGAACCAACGCCGGAATGGAAAATGTAAGACATTGCTCAGCAAGGCTTTCTGATAGGAGGAGGGGGGGGGGGGGCTCTGAAAATCATCTGCATATCACTCAGCCTCTAATGTGCCAATAATACTTTGAGTCTATAACCAACCTTCTGGCGCTGAGCTGGGGTTTTATATCAAAGTAAAAAAAGCAAATGAAATGAGATGTTTTCATATTTTAATGCGGCTATGTCTGCCAAAGAGAAGACAGGCCTCTCAATGCCCCTCGGAAGTGGAAGAAATATGAAGTCTTAGTCAGGCTAAAGCATTTAAACATGAGTCACATCAGGGATAAGTTGAGACAGCGGTGACAGAGAATTCTCCCTCTTTGAAAAAAGGGAGAAAGAAGAGAAGAATAAGATGCTTTAATCATTCTAAAGGGATTAATAAGCACCGGAGTATTAAATCAATGTGAGGAGTAATCGTGTGTGGTCGTTGCTATCTGCTAAAAGTTTGTGTTTGTTAAAAGATCATATAGAAGTGATGCCTTGAATAGTTCCAGTGGTTCAGAGAGCCGTGTGTAATACCTCTCTCCAACACCAGGTGTCACTGTGCTACTGCAAAAGAGTCAGTGTTTCTTTAAAGGATGACAAATCCTGACTCGACAGTTTTTTATTAAGAAAAAGTGACATATGACACAAAGTTGATTAAAACATATTCTGCAGACAAAAAAAACTAACAGTAGTACAGCTGATGTTTTAAAGGTAGTGGATATATTAAAGTGGTGTATATTTACTTCATTTAGTTTGTTATGCGCGAGAGAACATCCCACAAGTAAACCAGCATCATTATTCACCTTTTCAGTTTGCTTAATGGCTAAATGTTAGTGACAACTTTAAGCGAAAAAAAACAGCCCTCGTCTATAAAAAGTAGCATCAAGAAATATCATAAATATGTGTGGATATTGCAGAAAATATTACTGACTTGAGAAATATCAGGTTTGTCAGTTTAAGTTCAGCTGACACCATTAAACAAGAGGTTCTGCAGATCTATTGATACGAGTCTACGTGCTCTGTCCTGAATCAGTCAGATGCTAATCATGAGTGAATCTTGCCCATTAGAGCAAACAGGCTCTGGTTGGACTGGTGATTCTTCAGTGTTTTTGAAGAATGAAACTTTTCAAAATAAAGCTCTCAGCTGTTGGTTTTGTGCTAAAAGCCTCAAGCTGGTGTAAAAAGCAGCTCGAGCACTTTTAGTCCCTCAAAACCACACTGACCTTTTTATGACTAAAATATAATCCTGGGTACTTGATGCATCATGTCTGAGCAATTATAACTGAGCAGAATGAACTTTTCTTTAGTGCAAAATAAGTGTGTGTGTGAACCAGACAGAACAACATGGCTGATGGGATTCAGACTGTGAAGGCAAGAGAGCAAATGAGAAGAGGGGAGATATATTGGCAGATCTAGTCCAGGAACAGATGGTGGAGTGCTGAATTCCAGGTAGAGTGTGTGTGTGTGTGTGTGTGTGTGTGTGTGTGTGTGTTGTGTATGTGCTTTATTTGTTTCTATGCCAGCTCTTAGTTAGCAGTATTTTCTGCTGTCTCCTGACACAAAGGAACCCTGCTGTGCAGCACCAACAACCACAGATATGAGGAACCAAAATTCTTACTGCACCTAAACACATCACGGTTACAAGCCTAACTAGGTGCTACGAGCAGAGTAAAGCCCCTCACACTGAAATCCTCCTGCTCCTCTATCTTTAAGCAGCTTGTCCACACTCTACATCCAAAATACTACCATGTTTTCATGTTGTTCCACAAACAAGTTCAAGCAGGTTAATCCTGTTACCAATTTATTCATAGCTCTCCTCTAAATATATGAAAACAACACATAACACCTCAGGATGTCACGGCCACATGGAGACACCTGGAGAGGGATCAGACATATTTTGTACACATACACAACTTTATTATTATAACTGGGATTTAATTTACTTGGACCTTCGTCCTATTTGCAATTGAAATAATCAAAATGACAGAAGACACTAATTTACAGGAGCAAACACAGTTTCTGGTAATTCAACAGCCTTCATTCTGCAGCAGCCTCCAAGTTTAAATCAAGTCTTTTTCACCTGAAAATAGCAGCTTCAAAATGAGTTAGATGGTTTGATGACTTGGAATAAGGAGATATTTCCTCTTGCAAGTGTGGAACTGACTGATAGTTAGCAAGAGTGATGAGGAACTGTAGATCAGTAAAAAAAAGTTTGTTTTTAACTCAGATCAACAACAAGGAAACTTTTAAATTATTCTAATTGTGGACTGTAAGGCGTAATTTTTAAACAACGCTTCGTTTTCAGAGATTGATTTACTTCAGCACCATAGGTCTTAACGGGATGGTCACACCCACATGTGGCTGCAGAGGGCGCTGTTGCTCAGTTAAAGCTACATAGTGTTTCTTTAAGGATACTGCAAAAAACTACTGAGCTGCTTTTACATTACATTACATGTCATTTAGCTGACGCTTTTATCCAAAGCGACTTACATTTTTGAGAACACTCATCATTTTATGAGGGGCCATCTAGGGGTTCAGTATCTTGCCAAGGACACTTAGGCATGCAGATGGGATAGAGTGGGATTCGAACCGGCGACCTTCTTGTTGCAGAGCACCCGCTCTATCCCCTAGGCTACGCTAGGCTACGCTTTCCCCTCTGCTTCAACAGATTAAGATACAAGTTCTGGATCATTTCTTTTCTAGATTTTAAAAGAGCTCACATATTTCAAATATTTGATTTTCTCTATTGGAGAAAGAAGAGGTGCGGTCTAATCCCCGGAGGCGGCTCCACGCTCTGACTCTTCTGTGACAGTTCTACACCTGGACAAGCTTCCAAACCCGCGGCTCTATTATATTCACTTCACAGCCGGCGTCACGCTGCATTAGCTGTGTGGAGGGCCGGCTGAGACGAGTGGCTGTCGTAAAATGGTTACACAAAGTTTCTGCAGCGCCATTATGTCTCCTCCTCGGAGGGAGCATTTCTCCTCTTTTATTCGGCGAGGCGTTGTGGTCACGGCCGTCGGCCTCCGTTAGGTTATAACAGGCCGCATTTCCTGGTGCATTTTGGGTAAAAAAAGAGAGGAGGATGCATTGTAACTAAGCAGAAGGGGATCTTTGTCTTTTTAACAGAGGGTCCAATGGGAGCAGCCCCGGCTCCAACACCACCAACCCACGCACGTTATCACATTTAACAATTTTATTTTAATTTAATAGAAGTGCGATAAGGCAAGGGGCATGTAACTATATGCTTATTATTATTATTTATATAATTTATTACTTAATTTTCTTTGTGTTTTCCCTTTTTAAATTAATTGTGGAGGTTGCAAAAATTAATTACATATACATTTAAAAAAAAAAAAGAAACTCATTGAGCATTTTAATAATGCAAAGTTTTGAAAACATATACTTTTGACTTTATAAAGAATGAAAAATTTAACTGTAACAGCTGAGGTAAATTTTACTCAGTCACGTGACCTGCTCCACTCTCAGCCTGATAATAACAACACTTATAAACCACCATATTAAATCGGCTTGAATAAAATAAAATAAAAAAATCAAAGACAGCTTGTCTCTTCATCCAGGCTCATTAATATGGTAAGTGCAGCATCTTGTGCCATTCAGGGTTTCCAGTCTGTGTGAGGTCCGTCTTAAAGCTGAGGCCAGGTTTCCTAAAGCTTTTGTGCTTTTTCTTCTGGGACGACACCCGTGTTTACGCGCCTGTTCCTTTTTTAATGATGTGCACGTGGCATACTAATCACACAGGTACACCAGCCTGGAATTAGAGGCTTACTGTTTGTCATTGAGAGGTGGATACACCATGTTTATGTATTCTGCAGGATTAATGCTGCAGCAGTCATCTGACATCACCTCTATCACCTCCACTGCCTCTTTCTGAATACTCAGCTACACATGTGCTGCTCAAATCCCAAAGCTTTGTGTATTTTGTGCATTTTATCCCATCACTTTTCCATTTCCCTTAGAAATCTATCTTCTCTTATTGGACCAACACTGTAACTAGACCACGCATCATGAGTAATGACTTTTACTCTCATGTTTAACCTAACTGCGGTTGGAGAAAAGATGGAAGATCAGATTGAACTCATCTCACTGGTGATGCAGCCTTTGTGAACCAGGAACTAGACTTGTGGTGACATAAGGACAATATTCAAAACAATATAACATCACGTTACGTTATGATAAAATGATTGAGAGCATGTGTGATGTTCAGCAACGTTTCCTATCGAAACTGTGGCTGCTGTAATTGGGCTGCGTGCGTGCTGTTCCAAAAATAAATTGAACACGTGATTGATTCCCCCCAGTTAAAAAACGCTGCTTGTTAAATTCCCCCCCCAAGAAATAAATCTCATTGCATCAGTGCAGCTGAGAAGAGTGAGGGAGCAACATCAAAAAGAAACCGTTCCTGTGGGAAAAGCTTTCTTCTTTTTTAATTAATCACGTCCTCGAACATTATTACAGCACACTCGTAAAGCGGAATAAATAAAATGTAATATATATGAGGTTTAAAGACATCATTTTGAGGAGTTAAGGATATCATGTTATTTGCAGCCTGGCTCAGGTGATGAGAGCATGTGCTTTTTATTTTTGGACACACAACCTGAAAAGTGGAAGTGGTCATAGTTGGATTAATGAAAGCCTGGTTTGTGTAATACATCATCTCACAAAGGGAGAAGAACATTTCAGTTCTCCTCTCGTTCCTCCTTCTCATCCTTACACCTCTGCCTTCATTTTCTCACTGTTCCTTCCCCTCCTGGTTCACTGTCTTCATTCTCCCCATCCTGTCATGTGTCCCACCTTCTCTGCTGCTCTCACTCCCAGTTCTCTCATCCTATTCTTTTTTTAATCCTCTCTTCCCACAGTCCTGTTTTCCATCCCACAGTCACTCCCACAAACAACAGATGAAGCTCCAGAGGTTAAGTACCGTACGAAGGGGAAAAAGCAACAAGTAACGTGACTTAATAAACAAATCACCATAAATAAACATTCCTCCCTGTGAGACTTGCCTCTGGCACTGAACTAACAGGGCCGAGCCCGTCCAATCGGTGTGCTGCGTTTCGGTCACGTGACAGCGCTCTGTTCGTGACAGGCCAGGGTGAGTAAGAGAAAGGGAGATGAAAAGAAGAAGAGGAAGAAACAAAGAAGCAGGGGAAGAGTGAGTGGCAACACGATGGAGTGATAGGAAGAGCCTCAGGGACACCGTGAGAAAGAGGAGAAGAAGGAGTGAAGCAGAGGCGTGAGAGAAATGTGAGGATGTGACAAGAGACATGAAAGAGGGGGAGAGAAAACAGGGACAGGCAGAGGGAGGGAGGGAGGGAGATGGAGAGATTGCCTCTGATAACTGGAGGAAGAACAGGGGGAGTACGTGAAAATAGAGCAATGGAAATCAAAGAATGGAAAACTTGTAAATCAATTTAAAAAGAAATAATCTGGTGGCTGTTGCCATCTGTCATCCACCATCCATTTAAATTATTAAAATCTGACCAATCAATAAGTTGGGGGGGGGGGCTCTTGAGTTGACATGTCACGTGTAAAAAAACCAGTGCTGACATGACTATTACATAAGAAATAATGTATAAACAACAATATCCACTGAGGCTGCTGCAAAGTGGAAATGATCATATATGTGTCACAGTCAAAATCACGGCGACGTAGAGCTCTCATCACGGATGGTTGGCAGACGATACGAGGGAGAAACAAAGGTCAGTGAAGAAGAAGGAGGAGGAGAAGAATGAAAAGAAGGAGAAGAGAGATAAAGGCAGCGGCAGAGAGAGCGAGCTCATCTGAGAGGCTGAGGCAACGCGTCCAGAGACTTCTCTCTGATTAAGGACTTTCAGCTGACATGGTAATTAAATATGGAGTATGAGGGAGCGGCACGACACACACAACCACACACCAAACACACACACACTCACACACACACATACATTCTCGTGGCTTTCAATTCATTCAAACACTTTACGCTCTGGTTAGCTGTGTATAATTTACCACAAGAGGTAATTTGCTAACAGTTTAATTGTCTCTCGCTGTCACACACACACACACACACACAAAAAAACACACACAAACTCATTATGTTCAATCCAAAAACCAGGATTGAAATGCACATATGCATGAATTTTCTACTTTTAAAAAGAGGAACGCAGATTATCACACAAACACACACACACTTGTGCACTCACACACACAGACACACACATAGTCTCTCACCTCTACAAAGATGAAACATGGGATGATGGAGTAGCTGCGCAGGGTGTTGTTGGACGCCATCTTGTCTCCTGTCGGGGAGACTTGTCCTCTCAAGGATTCACGTCAGCTCACTCTGTGGAGACGGGAACATCAAGTGTCAGCGTTCATTATCTGATCATGACACACACACACGCACCACTGACATCTCCAACTATTACACTGGATTATTAACGGCACCGACACGGTCTGTTAATGGGAACCTGTCGCCTACAGACACAGATTGTCGTTTTCATTTACACATGATTATATCTCAAGGACGGCTGAACTTTCTTGCCTGCCCATTTATCTGCAAGCAAAGACACAAAACACATAATGAGGGAGGTGAAGTTTCCTCTACCCCGACCCAGCAGGATGTGCAAATGAAAACCAATCTGCTCTCATTTACTCTGCACAAAGATAATCAGCACGTCATTATCTCCATGCGTCTGTCAAAACCACTGCAGAACCACCATTCATCACCGTCCATTTATCCTGAGTTAACAGTGGAAGAGAGGAACGAGCGTAAGAGGTGAAATTATCTGGTTCTCAGTGAATTCCCTTTGATGGATCCCAAAAGCGTTTATATAGGATTCAGGTGCTCTGATGTGACCCAAGTCTCCTCTCAGTCAAAAGGGCCCATTAACTCACCAGAAGGAGACGGACTGGGAGATTCTGCTGCATCTGATAGTTGCATCTGCAGCTGTTTATCACCTTATTAATTGATTGATTGATTGATTGATTCATATCCTGTTGAGTTCACCACCTGTAGACAAAGAGCTGTTCAGGGTAGATTGAGGCCTCTTGTCTGCTAATACTCAGTATTTTCAACAAATATCATTTCCTTTTTCCTAATAATCGCCAGATGAAAACACAAAAAAACAACCACAAACGATCAAACAAGCCTACCAGGCCAGTAGGTGGCGATAAAGGCGATATCATCTATCAACAGAGAAGGACAATGTGGTCCAACTGCCTCCATCATCTTGTTGGATTGTCTTCTGCTCGTCACAAACATCTCTACATCCTGCCGTCTTTCTTGAATTGAAATAAAATGGTCTGTCGTTGGAGTTTTGTGATAAAAAAAAAAAAAAGACAACAACACTCTTATCTGAACGAAGCAGCACAAAGTTCAACAACAGGTCAACAGTCAAGTTGATAAGAGGAATCACAGCAGCAGTCAGAGTCTCACAGCTCAGGGGCAGCACCCGTGGAAACAACAGAAATCTACTTCCAACTATAAAAGGTCTGGTTTGGTTTCTTCTTGTCTTGTCTTATTGTTTCGGCCTCTTTTATCCATATGACATATAAAACAGTGATGTCAGACAAAGACAAACATATTTATCTGTTCCCTCTTCCCAAGGTTGAGGGGGTGGGGGGGGGTCAGAGAGATAAGCAGCTGGAGGAAGGTGCAACACATCTGAGTGAATTCACTCTGACACTGGACAAAGTCTGAGAAGACACAACAATGGGGATGTGACACAAAAACACTGAAACTCTCTTTTTACACCTGAACCAGGAACGTATTAATGTTCATCTTCAAATTTAATAAACAAACATGGAAATATATACTACCGTGAGTCAAAAGAGACCTTTAACCTTTCTACGAGTTACTTGCTGCATATCATAAAGTGTTAGTTCAGCTCACTGATTATTTCGGCACAGGATATCGTGACAGCAGGAGTGGATGATGTTTTATAAGTGCAGATTGCAAATATCCTTCTGCAGTCATGAAGCTGCACTGACCCAAACTCTTCAGCCCATTAGGAACCAAACTCTTCAGGCTCCCCCTGCAGGGCTGAGACACAGAAAGACACTGAGGCTGGCAGCTCTACTCAGTCCCAGAGTGTGTCTATCCCATCTCATTTCACACTCGGCCTAATCAAAAGAACATGTGCACAATCTGACCAGCTTCACTCAGGGTTCAGAAGAGCCAAAGTCTGCTCGTGTCTGTAAATAAAACACACCAGTGGATCCAAATCCTGCCTCGTGATGTCTGGAACGTTGCATCACTGCAGGTGACCGATCTTCCTCGGCTGCAAAAACTAAATATAAAAACTCATCTGTCTCTCCTCTGGCAGGAGGATCAGCTCAAACTTCCACTCGAGTGTCGGCTGTGGAGCTTATTCTGGTGTCAGAGATCACTTGAGAAGAGTGAGAGGCTGTCAGGCAGGATTGATGGAAGCTCTCCCGGTTCCCCTCGAACCGCAACCACCTACCAGAGAAGTCTTACGTGCCTTGTGTAAATTGAATTGCTTTCTGTAAATCCATAAAAAAAAACAGCTACAGCTGAACCTGCTTTCCATCACGCAGGCATTACCGCTGTAATCGGCCTCCGGTGACTTAGTGACTCTTCAGATGACGGCAGGTGGAGAGGCATCAGCCGCGGAGTAGAGTCGTGTGTGTAATGTGGTTAAAGCTCCGAGAATTAAATGACCACACTAATCACGTTCACGCTGTGATTACATCTGATTCCCCACGAAACGCTCACTTTTTAAACACTTCTCGACAACCACAGGAAACAGGAAATCAATTATTCATCATCACGTCGGCAGCTCGCTCCACTGAACCAGGGTTTTATCAGCCTGGAATTTATTTGATATCAAGGGGAAATTTGATTTATATGAATTCTATATCGTCTACAGCTTCCAACGCAACCAGTATATTAGTCAAGCGGAAAGAAATATAAGTTATGTTAACTTGCACAATCAAATAAAAGTTCGAACTTCAGAAAATAGGGCAATAAAGTACAGTTCAGAGTCGTTAGTCACAAAAATATATATTTATAAAAATATAAATGAGAAGATAATACATCTGTGAGTTTATAGAAGGGAAAAGTCAAGAAAGATCTCTCCAATATAAGAAAATACAAAATAAATTACAAGATTACTTTCAACTAAGGCCCCAAACCAATTATGTTGTTATCATAGAATCTATTGTGCATCTTACCCACTTTACAGCAGGTGGTCCACACACAATACAAGATCATTTAGTAACTAGATTCCTCAGGTCTGTCCTCACGAGGCTCTGCTGCTCATACTCATCAACAGTTAAATCCTCCATCAGCTCTTTGTGAAACCAGAGAGGAGATATAAGCAGCATCCACTGAAGGGTCCTTTAACAGTAATGGTCCCTGTTGAACATATTACTAAGTTCATATCAATTAGTTGTGGGGTTTGTTTGTAATCAATACACAAAAAGGCATGAACCCCCCCCCCCCTACTTATCTAAGAGGTAATGCACAAGCTAAATTATATGACTACTGATGCTAACCCTTCTATTTTCTTATTAGGGAGCCGGGCTTTGGAAGACTCTTCCCCTCTAGACACTCGTAAGGCTCAGCAATCGTTTGTGGCAGGAAGGCGAAACCCCCCCGGGGCCAATTATGGACGTTTGCAATTGGAATTTGTCAGAGCTATCGACGCAGCACCTCTGCCTCCCTCTCTCTCTCTCTCTCTCTCCCTCTCTCTCTCTCTCTCTCTTTCTCTCTGCAGCTCCAGCCTCTGCACAAAGTCCACGCCCTCCTGCTGCTGCTGTGGTTGTGCGACCTGACAGAACCGTTGTAGCTGGTGAACGCATCAGAGTGAACCTGTCTGGCTCTGCAGGGGGAGGAGGGTTGTGTGTTTACCCCTAAATGTTGTGTCTTTACATTTAAGGGAGGTTTCTGTGCCTCTTATTGGATTTTGACATTTAGTTTTTGCTTTCATTATTCTTGCGTTTGTACTTGATGGATTATAAGATGTCCCTCGGTGTTGAGAAATCAGATGTATAACTTCTCACAACTTGTAATTGCTTCAAATGACAATTATTCTTTGTGAGTGGCTCTGAACCTTAAACATTTTTTATGAACAACTCAGAAGCAGTGAGGTCCAAGCTTTTTATTTCCGTCCTGTTCTGTGTCGAGTCATGCAGAGCGAGGACTCTGGCAGTTTAGCAGTCGGACTGTGTCGGACGATTTGACTCGGAGGCTCCGTGACAGATGAGTTAAATGAGGGAATTTAAGGGGGCGACGCTCGGTGGCAAAGAGTTCACACTTAACTCATTTCTCTCTCTCTCTCTCATCAGAGCCGCCCCACAGCTCGGCGGAGTCACGGCGCCAAACAATCGGACTTAGTCACAGGAGAAGTCTCGACATGATTTCTCTTCTTCTCCAGCCCCGAGGACACGGCGCTTTCAAAAGGTGGTTCAAAGATCAGAACCAAGGGGCATTTTTCTTCCAATTCCGGGGAGCCAGTTAATTACAGTCAGATGAAAGGTTATCAGATTGTCTTCACAGCGGCGAGCTCATGAAAGGAGCAGCCTACAGGCCTTGTCAGGATTCATCAGCGTCCCCCCCCCCACGCTCAGCCCAGTCGGGATGACTCTAGACAGAACCGCTCTCCGCTCAGACGGCCGGAGCTGAGTGTGAAGTATGGAGCCTGGAAACATCCTCGGATTGACTGACTCCTGGTCTCCAGCCGAGTGAGCTCAGGCCGCGAGGACTAACTGAATGTGACTAAACGGTCACTGCGACCGGGTCGGTGATGGAGCCGGGAGTCAGACAAACTGGCCGTGGAGCAATGAACCATCTCCTGCAGTTATCAGAGTTTGGCATGTGACCTTCTCTGCCTCTGCACTTGAACAGAGGACCATCAGTAATTTGAACAGGGGACCATCCGTTACAACAAAGTGGTTCAAACTGCGGCAAAAAGGCGACTGCACTTATGGACATTTTGAACTTCCACTCAGAATCCCTGCAAAGGTTAGAACCAAACTGAATCATCTGAGCTTTATTCTAGAGGCAAATGAAGAACTGCTTCTAATGACTGCTCTTCTTATCTGGCTTATTGAAGCTCCGTGCACATGAGGCTATTTTCAGTTCTTCTAAGAACTGAGGAACACATTTACTGGGAAAGATTCCAACTCCCCATGCCGTCCTGTGTCCTACTCTACAGTGCACTGCTGCGCCTTATAGCTATTTAGCTATTAGCAAATGCTTATTTAATACACAATATGAACCTTTTCCTCCTGAACTGTGGAAAGTTTCATGGTAAACTATCTGTATAAGTCTGGTTGTTTACATTGTTGACTGAACAAAACCTCACACACTCTCCCAATGAACACAGAGCTGTCCCGTAGTTTCCCCTCCTGCACAGCGGAGCAGCTCTGTAGTTTTGCACTGAATAAAATGATTCTTGATTTTGCTCATTGGTAAAAGATCTGAACAAATGCAAGTAAGCGTTAACATAAACTATGTTGCCGCTGCATTTCCCCTGCAGAGCCTCACATCAGAACGGGACGAGGACTCACAGAGGACAGAGCAGAAGGAACAGAGAGAGACAGAAGAGACGGAGAGAGGAGAACTACAGAGGAGGCAGACAAATGATGGAGTGAAATCATTTCAGCAGGTAGTTCATGGGGGGGGGGGGGGGGGGGACTTCTCCTGAGAAAATGCTGCTTGTCATTTTCAGTGGGAGTCCGGAGCAGAGTCTTTATAAATGGTTTCTCTCTTTCTGGCAGCCACAGTTCCTGAGGCCTCCGCACATCACACCTACCGTCTGCACTCAGGGTTCAACATACGAGTTTCAAGATTCTTATTCTCACGATGAAGAAACCTTCAGTCAGACGCATAAAGAGCGAGCAAAGAAAACAGTGCTGTTAGAAAAACATACAACCTTGGGACGCTGCACCTGCTGCAAATCTGATCTACCGTTTTCTACACTTTTAAAACAGAGACACAGATGATGAGTTCTCATTCTACAATATATGAATATTCTTTATTTCCAAACCTTAGATTGTATGAAGATGTCTTATATTTACGGACTAAAACATTTTGAGTTCAACCACAGCTGATATTTACCTTGAAAAGAGCAAGTACTGTGTGTTACAGTGTTGCATTATGGGTTGTTTGAAGCCTTGATGTGTATATATGGCTAGTGAGTGCTCTCCAATGCGTCTTTCTGGATTAATCCACCTTTAAACTGTTTGGTTTGGTCCAGTTATCTCCGTCACGTGTTCTGCAGCCACAGAACAGATCAATTCAAGAAGAGTTCTCATGCGTCTTCACTGCAGAAAGGAAACGGGGACAGATATCCGTCAAACAGACAAGAATAACGTCTGCCACAGATGATGAGCTCAAAGAGGCTGGAGTCTGCAAACTGTCAGAGAACATAATTATGGGAGAGTAAGAGAGGATGTGACTCACGACAGTAACTCCGGGGACAGTGAGCTGTCTGCGGACGTCCAGCTGAACAGGCATTCTGGTAAACAGCCAAACTCTGTTATTGTCAGACGGGTGAAGGGAGGAGGAGGAAATTGCAGTTGTGCTACTTGTTTTACTGATGTTGTTTTGTGTGGAACACGGAGCGATCACTCACACGACTAAGAAGAATTACTGCCGACATGCTCACTCCATCATTTGTGGCCTGTGCTATTTAACCAACCTTTGCAATGGTTATATTATAATATAAATGTTAACTATAAAAATATAAACCCCTCGAGACAAAATGAGGACGTTGTACCCAGAAGAGCATATTGTGGCATAGACATAGTTTGTGTATCCAAAGTCTGACACGGACCAGAAACAACACAACAGACGCAAAAACACTGATGTTTTCAAATATATTTTTTAAAGATCATGTGAAACAGTGCGAAGGGAGTCGATGCACAAAAGTACAACCGAGTGCTCAAATGTTCCAAGAGTGTTTTGCCCACACAACAATTTGACAAAAGATCACAAATATGGAAAACACTTACATCTACAAAAACATGGCCAAGAAAAACTAGGAGCAACGAGGAACAGTGTGGATTTTAAATGACTTCTCTCCTCAAATGAGTTTCATATCCTTCAGCTTTACTGGAAAGTCGACCGGACGCCCGGCGACAATAAAAAGCAGAGGACATATAAATGTCAAATGCAAAAGACGAGGAAGACGAGTTCAGAGACAGAACAAAGTTAAAAGTAAATCATCATCAGGCCTTTTTAAAGAAACTGAAGAAAACTTCCCCTGAGAAAGACTTGAAGACATAAAGAAGCATGAGGAAAGAGGAGGAAATATGAAGCTCATTCCTTCAGATGCTGGTAAAGAGCAACACGTACCACCTCAAGGTTCCGTCTGTGTTTCCAAATATCAAGGCTCTGTCTCGGCTGCTGGCCGGAGTTTCACCCTCGTGTCTTTTCTCCCAGATAAAGAGCAGTGGTGGGGATTTTTTTTTCCAAAGCTCTTTTAAGCTCTTTGCCAGAGTCGTGATCGTCTCCTCCGCGCCGTCATATCTCTTTCTGCTCATTTCACCGACCGAACGAGAACACAGCGTTTTTATTATCGGCTGCTTTGTTACCACTTTAAATTCTCTCCCTTTGAATGTGAGCTAATGGTAAATAAACATCTTCATGAGGTCGGGGCTTTTCTGCTCTGAGATTCATTCTCCTAACAATTTACTCCTATTTACTTATTGATTTTTCAGGGGGCTTATATTAGATTATATAACAATTTCAAATATTGAATTAAGATATCTATTTCAAATGCTGCTTGAATACACGTACTGAATAAATCCAGCGGGAATCTTGGTTGTTGTTTTCCTTCCAAACTAATTTCATTAGCAGACATCTTCAAAATGCTTCAGGTACATTTGCAATTGTATAAATGTTTAAATTTGAGAAGTTTTCACAAATGCAGTTTCACAGGCTGCTCACAGGCTTCTCTGTGTGTGAGTGTGAGTGTGTGTGTGTGTGTGAGAGTGTGTGTTTTGGTTTTGTGTGCTGAATGCTGAGTGATGCCGAGCGAGCTGGTCTCACGCTGCCTCACAACATCTTTGTCTATATTTAGATCAAAAACGAGCTCTTGGTCTGTGAGTGTTCAGCTGTTTTTCAGTCCAATAAAAACAAAAACCACCAGAACCATCACAGCATCATCCTCCATGCCCAGCAGATGGAGAGTCCACATTACTACATCCTACTTCCTGTGGCACCACATTGTCCTTATCGTCACTGATATCATTTTAATATGTTCCAGAAAGTTTAAAATGAGGTCGAACCCAACACGTCTGTAATTTCCTTCTGGTCGTTTAGGTGGAAGAAAAGGTGGAGCTGCTCTAACAACTCTACATCAGGAGACACTAAACTAGACTGTGGAGGTGATGCCTGATCTGTGTATGTACGACATCCACCAGCAATAATTAAGTTTCATTCACAAGGTATTTGCTATTTATTTGCACATTTTAAAAGGAGCTGGGGCTGGATGACCTCACAGACCAATCA
This sequence comes from Platichthys flesus, assembly GCF_949316205.1. NCBI lineage: Eukaryota > Metazoa > Chordata > Actinopteri > Pleuronectiformes > Pleuronectidae > Platichthys > Platichthys flesus. The sequence goes on from NC_084963.1 coordinate 5,245,999, forward strand.
ATTATCACAAAAACGACAAACAAGGAGAATTGCTACACCTAGCAACAGTACAAGAGAGTCACTATAGTGTCACTCAGTAGAGCACATACAGTAACTGCAAATTCCACACACTCATAGAAATCAGCTCCCTAAACACGCCAGATTATCCCATCAAGATTCATGAATTATTCTCTGAGAAAATAACGAGAATGTTGAAGAACGCCCTGATCTCATAAACCCTCTGATCCTGGATCCAGCCCCTGCATCGAGATTTCCAGTCCGATGTTGATTAGCATATTCTTGCTTACAAACGCAAAAACCAACACACACATGGACGGGGGTGAAATCACAACCTCCTCCTTAAACAGATCATTTAATTCTGTCCATACACTGTTCTGTTATTACGGAAAACATCTAAATAAGATCAGCAGCCTTAAATAGGGTCAATTACCATGTATATTTAAAAACACACACACACACACGTACACACACGCACCCACACAAACAGCCAGCAGGCATATTTGGCTGCAACTTGAATTATTCCCCCATTAGCTCCCATTCACGTCCTGACTAATTATATACACGAGTGTGCGCTGAGAAGCTCAGGCCGCGTTCTGGCACGCTATAAAAACAGCCATTAGAGTCGACAACACGCAACAACATGAATCAAGCCTCCTTGTACATGTGTGGACGCTCAGACAAAATTTCACGCCTCTCTCTCTCTCTCTCTCTCTCTCTCATGTGTCCCCCCCCCCCTTCATATTCATGAAGCCGCTGCCTTATTGTTGGCATGGCTCTTGCCTCTCGCACTGTATCCCCCGAATATGCATCGGTCGTTCCTACTGATAAAACCAGGGGCCACTCAATTTGGGGTCTTATCCCCCCCCCCCCCCCCAGATGTCAGAGTGACAGATCTACCGCTCCACTCAGGACGACCCCCCCCCCCCCCCACCGCACTAATAAGCCCCCTGCCACATCTAGTGGTAATCAAATACCTGCACTAGACCAATGATAGTGTGTGTGTGTGTAGTCTGAGTGGGTATGTATGAATATGTGTGTGTGTGTGTGTGTGTGTGCATGTGATCAATAGCCAGTCTGTGGGTGTGGGAGTAGAAGAGGCGTTAGAGGTCAGGGGTCACTGCTTCCTGCGTCCTTACTACTACTATAAATCTGCCTGATGTTTTTATTTGCACAACACAACGCAGCGGCCGGTGTGTCCCCCCCCCCCTCCTTTCATTATTGCCGTTTGTAACACATTTCAAAACAGCCGCTTGCAGCTAATATAACCCCCCCCTCTCCTCCCCACGTGTTAAAGTGGACCTTAACAGCTTTGTGTGTTTGCAGCTACAGAGCAGTTTGAAACAAAACGCATTTGTGTGTCCACTCTCCCTGAGCACCTCCTCACTGCTGCTCGAGAGGAGTTTCACATGTGTGTGTGTTTTCATCAATTGCTGCGTGAGGAGGTCGTCAGACACTGGAGCTGAATTTCATTTCCACAAATCTCACCGGACGCCCCGGTCGATTGGAGTAAAGCCTCCAGAGCTCCATCACTTGAGGACTTAACTGGAACACAGGCATGTTCTCACTATAAAATCTCAGTTTAATATAAACTAGGCGTGTATGTCTCCAGCACGTCATCACACAGAAGGAACACTACTTGTGCTTTTCAATGACCAAAACAGATCCATATCTTAATCAGAACTGGTCTGCCTTATGGTTCTGTTTGTGCCCATCAGTATTTGACAGTATTTGTAACTTGTCTTCTGTCTTTTCTTTCTTTAACTTCACTTCTTTGACTTCTACTGTTTTCATTTTCAACCAATTCTACCTTCCAACACCTCACTTCTTTCTTTCTTTTTAATCCAGACTTGAGTTGCCTTCCTTTGCCATGAAAATAAAGCAAGTTGGCTCACTGTTGTTTTCAATTTGACTTAATTATATGAATCTGTACATGGAGCTGGTTCACACCAAACACAGTGACTGTTCTACAAAGTGTTCAACTACTATTTCAAAATTAATACCTCAAAATATGAATAATGATAAATCTGATGACATGTGAAGTTGACATTAGAAAATAGTCCCACATCGGTCTGATGACTGCTGCCGATGATGTCACAGGTGAACGTCACAGTAGTGTATCACTGCCTGGCGTGATGATGTCATCGTGACCTCAGTCTGTCTTCTTATCTGACTGATCAAAAGTGACGTAAACTGCTTAAGGGAAGACACACACAGACACACACACACACACAACCCTCTGTTGTGCACAAGCGAGACAAGCGACACAACACTTGGGCCTTTATGTAGAAATGCATTGTGGGTGGTTGCCAAGAGGTGTCTTGCGTCCAGACGACCCTGCTGTCAGCCGGGGAGAGGCTCACCTGATGTCCAGCCACCTGCCATCTGTCTGCTAACTCAAACCATTTGCCTGCTACCGTGTTCCACAGGGACGAGCATGAATACAACTGTCAAATCGAAAAAAACACACACTGCACAAAATCACAGGTCCGATCTCCTAATGGTCAGTGGAAGGATTCGCCTCTGGATGGCTGATACTGTCTTATATCCAGCTCTCGGCGGGGGGGGGGGGGCTAAATGCAAACGGCAGCATGAACACAAGCAGGGAGGAAGAATGGAAGTAAAACCAGCAATGTTTGCCTGTTTCTTTGGGGCGTAGGCAGACAGGAAGCACTGTGCACTAATCAGAGAGCAGGTATTCAGCACTTCTTCACCAAGAACTAAAGGCCAGCACTGACTCCTGTTTCATTCAGGACCATGCAACCATGCATGATCATCTGCAAGGCCTCTAGAGCTGCAGATATGAAAATAATATCGCATGCATTGTGATTTTTGGGCCAAATCTGCAGCCTCATGCACAGACACTGAAGCTGACAGTAACATATATATCATATGAAGCCAGGAAGCTGCTGAGAAAGAGGTTCACCCTCATTTCCATCAGATACGAATCAGAAAATTCACATTATCTCTGCTGTCAGGAGCACCAGGAGGAAGATGAGGTTCACATCCAGCTGTGATATTCCAGCTCAAGCCCAGGCTGCACACGAACAGCACCGTTTGTCTGGGTGTATTAACCGGAGAGGCAGTCCGAGGAGGAGGACGCCACGCTGCACGGAATTCATTTCAAGGTTACTCTCATCAAGGAACCATAATAAGCCTGGGATTTCAGTGGTTCAGTGATCTGAGAGCCATCCACTGCTCGGTGCATGTCTGGGGAAGGGGAGGAGATGGGGGGGGGGGGTCTGCTGGAGGAGGAATAGCCAGCCTCGGAGGTTGGGGGGCGGGGAGATGGTGTAAAAAATGTTTGCTGAACTGGAGGCTCGCTCGCTCGGCAACAACGGCGCCGACAGGTTTTGCTCAAATATTCGTTATTTGTAGACGAATGCGCACGAGCAGAGGCTCATAATCGAAATAGATCCCAAATTTAAAATCAAATTTACGCGTAAAGACGGACCGGAGGGCGGTCACTGTTGCTAGTAGAGACAGGTGTCTGTCTAAAATACCGATATCGACATCTTTTACAACCGTGATAGTGGCCGCACGTTCCCCGTGGACGGAATCGGCTCCAGACGCAGACACCGTGCATCTTTACGCGCGTGGCTGCGTTTAATCAAATCAAGAGCCGTGCGCTTTGACTTGATTACGGTCCGAACTTGCTTCAGCAACAGACAATGGCCACACACACACACCACACCACACTCCCATTGCTTGTGTCTCTCCCCCACTTACCGCGGTGTGATGAGGCAATAATCCGGTGAAAAGGCGAATCCATTGAAGAGAAATGCGGATAGAAAGGGGGACGAAGGGGAAACGTGAGCGCTCCCGCTACTACTAACAGGCTACTACTACTCCATGGGCTCAGAGCAGCTCTGGGTTTGTGATGGGGATCACGCAGCGTGTGTGTGTGTGTGTCAGCTCATGAGGATGGACGCTGTGTCTTGTCGGCGGGGGCGGGGACAAGGAGACGCGTACTGGTTTCCAGTGGAGCGTGTTTAATTCTGTGTAGGGACCTTGTGTTCGAAGCAAGTCGCCCGTCTCGCCCTGCGTTGTTCCCCATGCAGCCATGTCTCGCCCCTGCACAGAGCTCCACATCCTCTAGGAACGACTGCTTCTATTCTTCATTATTCTCCTCATCCTCATGATGCTGCCACATTGTCACGTGCACAGGGTGGATTAGCTGTGAATGTGATATTATGAATGTGATATTATGAGATGGGCTTTATGATGAAATATGCGTTAATTGAAGAGGTTAAAATGTTAAATTAAAATTTAATTCAGCAAGAAATGTATGTTTCCAATAGTTATTTCTTTCAGTTTGATACCAAGAGTCTAAATGGATAGATGATGGTAATTAAAAGAATAATGTTATTTGTATATTACTTTAAAATACAAGAAACTAAGTGCTTTATGACAATAAGACATCAAGTCCAAATAAGAACAAGAATTCAATGAAGTGAAATCCAAGAAATCCTGGCATTAATGTTGACTTCTAATACACTTTGAATAATTGAGAAACTTGCTTGTGACTTGCTAGTTAATGTCACCTTTTATAATTATAAGTGTTAATTCATTCATATATGAGGAAATAACTCATAAGAATAAAATGTAATGCCATTGAAGCAGTCTTATGAACTGGGAGTTTTCCCCCCAGAGCCACTGGTGGTGAAGGATTCAGAGTTGAGGTGGTGTGTGTGTGTGGGGGGGGGGGGTTGGGTCACTCATTGATCCTGTTACTGTACAGACAGCTGACTGACAGGAGGGAGGGAGAGCTTTTAAACGTTGACAGCTCACAGGTGATTGGCTCAAGGAGAGTTAGGGATTGGAAACAAAGAGCAAATGAGTAGGTGGAGCTTCAAGAAAGCAGGAAGTGGTGGGCGTGCACGAGAAGAAAGTCTTCCTGAACTTTCGCGCGGCTTCATACCAGGGTTACCTCTCTGGTCTGTTTTTAGATTTTAAAATCACTCCTGCATACGTAGGATCTCAGGATTTCTGACTCATCTGGAGGTTGAATTGGACAGAGAATGAACAGGACCAGAACAAGACACAGGCTGTAAAACTTGTTTATCGCATTGGTTTAAATACAAAAGACACTTTTGCTTTGCACACCCACTCAAGGATTTAAGGGCCTGTTCCCAATGGATCAGACCAAGCGTCTCCTCTATTCCATAGCTTGTCTCATCTTCATCCAGTCGCTGCTCGGCCTCATTGCGTAACACACCTCTCCTCACAGGACGGTCTAAATGTGGCGGCCCACCTCTGTGACACGGTTAGCCGTAGCGTTAGCACTGCAAACGACCCCGCTGCCAACAAACTGGGACAGGGCCAGTGTAACCAGGGTGCCCATGTCTGCGAGAAGGAAAGAACCAAAGACACACTGGTGTGTTCAGTGAACTAGATTCAGAGAGCATGCTACATTACACTCAGGCACCCCCTCTTCCAATCCTCTGCTTTTTCAGCCCAGTTCTCTCCCTCCTCCCCTCGTCTCTCCGCCCTCACTCGCAATAAGCAAACTGAGTGGAAAAAAGGGGCATCGGGCAACTACAATCGTAAAATGTGCACTCAGCGCAAGTTATAATTAACGGTAGAGTGCTGAAGTGGTCTGAAGATGCGACGGATGAATGTGGTTCCAGACTCGGGGTGTGTTGCTGGATCTAAATGAGGGCAGCTGTAGCCTGGAGGGAGACAATCCCACTCAGGACCAGAGGGTTGCTGGGCGTTAAATCCAAGATTATCTGATGGAATATTATCAGAGTAAATGAGACAGAAGCAAACTGGAACAGCTGCCAAAGTGATTTTGTTCCTTAGCAAAATGTTTCACCGCTAATTTGGCCGATACTGAGTCGACACAGAAGTGGCACAACATGATCCATTTTTCCGTTCAGAGCCGCCTACACAACCACTGTTGCAAAAATGAAACACAGACAAATAGACCTGAAGCATGGAAATATACTTCAGCTCAAAACTGTGCACGTTTTGGTTTAAGGGAACTTTTAGATCTGATATTGGATATTCAGACCCGATCTAAATGATCTTTGGCCCAATAAAGACCCATCAGAGATAAAAACACTTGCAACAGCACGATTCTCCGACAACTAATCAGCAGCTCCAGTCAAAAGCAGGATGACTGTGTATTTTCCCTCTGAAGCTCACACTCTGCATCTGCCTATTCTCTCTAATGTGATGATACGTAGTAAGAGCTGGAGTTCACTCAGGTATTAGATGTCTTTATGACGTCTAGAAAAAGTACATTAACATTCAGTATTCCTTATTGTTGCTGTTTAATCTAATTCTCAATGTACATGCGAGTTGAAGGGAGTTGGGAAGTGGTTGTTACACAAAGTGTAGGACTCCAGAGACTAGGGTTAGGATCCTGAGTCCTTTTTATTAACCCTGCATATGTTTCCATCCATCCATGGACATGCTTTTTAATACTTCAGAAATAAGAAGCCAAATTCCCTCTCATAGTATCTCAGTCTCATCGGGGGATGGCAGTTTTATTTTTGGAAATCCCCTAGAGGAATTTGTGTCATGGAAAAGATTCATCAAGTTGTTTATGTTTACTAATATTTGCATGGCAATATCAGCAGAGTGTTCCCACGCTGAAATTATCGTGTTGTTCCTGTGGGTTGATTTGTGGAATATGTCCCATATACTGTGCATGTGAGATATACAGTTGGTGATGTCGTGCCAAAGGATTCAATGAGACCAAGCGTACATATCTATATATCCTGCGTGTTTGAATCCATCAAATTACGCTACTAAAGAATGTATGAGGAGGACGGGGTTAAAAGGGCTCAGCTGCTTTATACACTGTGAACCGATGAGGAAGAAGTGTAAGTTCTCGTGGCAGATGTTCAAGCATCTCCGGCTTTTCCTCGCTCTGGATGGGAGAAGAACTGGGAGAGAAGTCCTCCAGTCAGCTGTGGTCCTGAGAGGGATGAAAAGGCTTGTTGACTAAAGAGAGGTCAGACGAGAGTTACTCAAACAAACGGGGAAACCATATGTTCACAAGCAGCTCGGTATAATGGAGCCGTGCACAGGGGCAGTTCCAGTGCATTGCTACTCACTCACTTTAAAGTAGAAAGAGCAGAGAGGTGAAAACTGTTTCCTGCACTAACAATCTAATAGCAGCTTTTTCCCAGTTTTTTCACATTAGAATGTCAAGCATGAGTCCCAGCACGTGAAGACCCCCGCCCCCAATCAGAGAGACATGTTTTGGTTGTTTTGTGTCTCATTGAGGACATTCTGCACCTCTTAAGTCATCAGGCATCTCTGTTTGGTTCTTTGTGGTCCTTTCAAATCTTTTAATAGGCTTTCAATGCCTTTGTGTGGTCCCTCGGTGGACATTCAACAATTCTTTGTGGTTGTTTCGTGTCTCATCCATCACTTTTGACTGTTTAATTTGATTAAGCATTTAGATTCATGTCTCTTTGCTGCCAATGTGTGTATTTTTGTGGTCAGTTTATCAATTCGGGGTATTTTTGCATCTATATGTTTGTTCCTTGTCTTTTTTTCTTAAAATCCTGTCTCTAAGCATGGTTTTGTGGTCAATTCATGTCTCTTTGTTGCCAATTTGGGTCTCTTTGAAGTCGGTTTATCAATTTCCATCTCTTTGTAGTCATTAAATGTCTATTTATGATCAATGTGTGACTCTTTGTACCCATTTTGCATGTTTCGTGGTCATCCCACGTCTCTTTATGGTGATGTTGTGGGTTTTTATAGTTGCTGTGGATCTTTTGGTGTTATTTTGTGTCGTTTGATTGACTTTTAAACAAGAGTTATGAAAGATTACAGCTGTCAGTCATAACAAAGAGGGCGAAAACATAAAAGTGCATGAATCTATGGGTCTATCCTCTAAAACCAAATTGAAATATCTGTAAATATATCAGCATGTCCCCCTTAAATTCCTCTTAACATTGTCCATAGTCGGATGCATACAAGCGAGAGGGAGTCAAGCTGCAGGAGTCATCTGATTTCTTCTGACCCTTTGTTCTGCATCCATACGCTCGCTCTGGGGACGACACACACACACAGAAGGGAATATCAGATTTCACACAATGCACACACCTGTCATCTCATACACTGAATTATTCTCTCCATCTACCGAAGAAGATCATCGGCTCTGATGCAACAACATAGTTTCACTGATACGATAAAAGAAAGAAGGATGTTGAATGGGGCACAGAATGATGCAAAGCAACACAATATGGACCAAAGTGAATGATTTCTTATGCAGGAGTTACAGCTTCTCAACCTACTCACTGTACTGACAACTACAAATTCAATTTTATCAGACCTTCAAATAACTGAATCTGATTCGTCACGTTCATATTACTGCCACATTATCCTATTTACATCAAAATCCAATCATTTTTTCATTGTGAATGTCCACCGCGTGTACTCTGCATTTCAAAGTCTCTTGAAACAAATGACACTCCAGATCTCCCTCTTCAGCAGCTCTTCCGGCGGCCATGATTCCTCCCTCAGTTAAGTGTCTCAGTGGGTTTCAAAAGACTCGTTCTCACTCTTTCTCCGCAACTCTATTTCCATCCGAATAAGTGGCTGGATTTCCCCCGACTCCCCCCCGCCCGTCAATGGAGCTCGAGCCTCCACCGAGCCCCCATGTGTCTGTGTTTTGTGTAAATGTGTGTGTCTGTGTGCCCACGGCCCCATTATTCCAGAAGCTTATTGATCGGAGGGTGTTTGGTTTCTCGGCGGCTCCTAGGCGCTGGGCCCGTTTCCATGGCAACGTGGCAGGCTGGCCTTGGCTGTGATCGGTTCTTCTGGAGAAGAGACGATGACACAAACACACACACACACACACACACACAATTTTAAATGTAGAAAGGTCCTTTCTTTCATTTTCACAGTGTGAAATAATTGAGAAATAGATTCAGAAAATAGATCCATCACCTCACTGTGGCCTCAGTCCATTTGTATTAAGCTATTCAGGATTCCAGCTTGACACAAACAGAAACTACAGACGATACTAGATATTATATTGGAGTGAATTTATCCCCTTGGGTCTGATGCCCAATACTACAACTATTTGATAATGTCTTACAAGAGAGTCAGATCCATCGGACTCACCACAATCCTCTGCCATTGACACCTCCGTCTGCATCGCTGCCAACTTGTAACTGTACTGGACGGTAAATAATGATTTACAGCTTTAAATCTGAAGCCAAAATATCTCCATCACCCCCTGGTGGCTGGATGCAGAATAGAATATAAAACAGGCCTACTCCATGTTAGCAGATGGGACCAAGGACATGTCAAGTAAAATAAAGTGAATGTAAAATAAAGTGATCATAGTGGCTTCAATGCAATTTTAACCCTAAATATTCATAAGTGCTGTTGGTCTGCTGAAAATGTATCATTATTATCATTAATAATTTTCATTGTAATTATATGTAAAAAGAGAAATACAAAAAAAAACATGCATCCACACCGACTGTATTGAGTGGGAGTCACGCTGATCTGCTGCTATAAATAACTTGGCTCAGGAGGTTGTCGTGGCAACCAACAAACTGATGCCATGGTGGTGGTGGGGGGGGGGGGTCTTCGTGGAAGAGGAAGCACATTCAGCGGAGGGACGAGCAGAGGAGAGGGAAGGATGGGAAAGCATAAGGGAGGGATGGCAAAAGATTCTTTATAAGAGACAAAGTAGAAAAGAATGAGGACAGCAAAGACAATGGAGATCAGAAAGAGGGTGAGGAACAGGATTGGAGGAAGATCAAGGACGAACGAGAATGAGACCATGGGGTGAGGAGAGGACTGAAGGGCATGAATAAGTAGAGGGGGAAGGAAGAGGAGAAGGAAACATGGAGAAAACGTGTCAGAAGAGAGGAAACAAAAGTCATAACTGTACAAAATTTGTCAGTGTGTTGTAAAAATGTTGTAATATGAGCTCAAATCTGTAAAGAAATCAGAATATCATTCATAAACTATGCTGGTTTTCACTGGGAGAGCCTCATCTTCTTTTTAGAGTAGATTTTCTGAGTAGATTTCCCCTGGAGTCTTTAGATTGTTGCCAGAGGTTTTTCTGAATGAATCGAAATTCACCTCAACATCCATCCATCATCTTTAACGAGCGTCGCTGTTTACACCCCTACAGGTCACCGGGGTATTGCAGGGCCAACACAGACACAGACAACCAATCACATTCACAATTTTTTACTCAGACTCTCCAGCTAACCTAATGGGGGGACCCGAGTAGGGTAGGACCAGAGATAACCCATGTAGACAAGGGGAGAACATGCAAATTCCACACAGAAGTACTCACCACTGCACCACCTTACTGCCCCCATCTCAATGTGATCTGATTTGTTTAATTAAATAAAAGGTGGATGTGTTGGTTGTCTTTGGAAATCAGTAAAGAATAAGTTTCAGTCTTTTCAGTTCCACCGTGACAATGCAATGGACTGGAAAGTGATGACGATACAGAAACCTTTGCTTTGAGTTTGGGGTGGAAGGACTTGACTGACTGACCTGACCCGAAGGAAACATCGGTGTCAACCTGACCATCACCTCATAGCAGGAAGCATGTTATCCCCATGTCCGGACAGGTTTTCTTCAGGTCCACAGAGTCCAAAGACTCCAAACTGGGAACTGGGAGCATTTGTCTGTGTATGTCGGCCCTGTAAGATGCTGGCGACCCGTCCAGGGATGCTGGGACTGGCTCCAGCATCTCATGACCCTTAAAGGATAAGCAATATAGATGTTGTCTACATACTTCAGGCCACGCTGCCATGTTATTTTCCCAATTAACAATATACGGAAAAAAGCACAAGGCCTGGTTTGCTCACACACGAGTCCCAAACCATTTCCATCCTCCTGACCTAGACTCCTGTCTGCCTCCTACACCCGTACCCACACGACGGCTGTCTGCCTTCATATGTGGTGCGCCGCTGTGTGAACACGCACTAATGCTGATAGGAGGCTTTAACAGGATCACAGGGAGCGAGGGGGGTGGGGGGGTCACAGCTGGGAGCCGAGGAGGGTGCAGAGGGCAGGAGTGATGTGCAAGAGACGGACAGCGGAGGAGAAGAAGGAGACGTTTTAAAAATCAGAGAGGAGGGGTCGAAGGGGAGTGAAGGGCAGAAGTGTGAAAAGAGACGTGAGCAGCGAGAGGGACGATGGGGCCGAGGACGTTCGGGGGAAATGTGGGCTTAAGGAAGAGAGAGAGAAGGGGGGAGCGGGGAGGATTAGTGAGGCAAGACAAAAGCCTGGTGTCTACTGCGAAAAGGGAGCTGAAGCTTTTCATCCACATCCGCCATAAATCATCACAGCCCGTTCTGTGGTGTTTTTCTTTCTCTGCCCTACTTCATTTATCCGTTTGATCATAAACACAGTCAGAGGGAAAAATCCCCCCCCCCCTGCTTTCTCCCCCATTTCAACGCATGTCTTCATTTATCAGCTTCTCTCCATTTCTCCGACTTCTCCCCCTTCAAAGTCTCCCCCGTTTCTCGGAGTATCTCTCGCTCGCCCTCTCACTCTGTGTATATTTTCCGTTGGACGACAGTGAAGGATGATTTCCCCCCCGAGAGATCCTCCTTCTTCCTTCTCCTCTCGCAACACAAGACAAATACAATCAAGCTAAAAGTTTGGCTTCAGAGCCATGTTGGTTTACAGTTCAGTGTATCTGACTCTTCACTAACAACGGGAGTAAGGGAGGCAGGCCGCTACTGAATCTGACATTTCAGATTTCTACTTTTAACTGCAGCGTGATAACTACAACTAAAATATGGGAGAATTAGATTCAGGAGAATATTCTATTTGCTTCCTTTAGTACAGCCCTTGTTTGCCAGTGGTTTTTGCTGATGCCACATTTGCTTTATACAAAGTTCAAAGTGCTCAATACTTAATTACAGATTTAGAAAACATGAAGAATTCACGCTAAAAAGAAGAAGAAACAGGAAACAAGGCTTTGTCCTTGGGTATTCAGCGATTTTTATACCGGAGCGTGCGGCTTGACAAACCATGGCTGCGTTTGCATATTAAATCCCATGATAAACATGTTGTACTTGCTGTGACCTTCACGAGGGACGGTTAAAAAGCCAAGTAAAGATAAAAGCTGACTCCGGCCTTTTAAAGATACTCCACTGAACCGTTGTTTTTTCCAACTGCAGTCAACACGTCTCCACTTCCTCCCACTATCCAGAAATAATGATGAAATATTATTATCAATCGTGAATCAGTCTCAGCTGCCAATCATGACATAACACCCGGTTTAAATAGCATCCGATGGTGCGTGTCTCTTCTGCTAACATGGAGGAAGCGGGGTTTGTGGCCTATACCAACCACCAGGGGGCGATTGTAACGTTTCGGCTTCACTTTACATCTTTACATAGAGTCTGTGCTGCAGAAGGTGTGTGAGAAGTGAAGATGATCAGCTCTCATCTCAATCATCCTATTTGATCTGAATGGGAGCAGATGTTCTCTGAGTCGGATGAATGAGGTTATGACGTCAGATGGATTCAAATGGTTTCCATGGTTCTGCTGATTAAACTCGACACTAATTGAAAAACAAAACTTTTTGAGGACTATCTCACGGCCTGAATTCATCCCAACACTTCCGGCTGGAACTCAAGCTGAGCCTCAATAATTAATGCTTCGATTTAAAACCCTCAACCTGCAGTTACTTTATCTTTTTAATAAACTCACTTATGCTTCAACCAAACCTCGGGCAAATTAATCATTATTCTAATCTGTTATCTGCAAAGAGTCTGACCCAAAAATAACTCCCTAAACCTGGGAGGTGCAGCAGGACGTCCACGGCTCACAGATTCCTCTCAGGCTTCCCAGTGTTCTGAGGACATTGTCCTAATAAGTGGGGAAATGTGTGAGCCCATCCTGACGTACACAAGTACACACAAGTACACATAACTACACACCTTAGTACACATACATACACAAACTGGCCTTAGGGTGCTCGCTCTGAAACTCTGCATAGTGTGGTCTGAGGATTACATACAAAGACACACACACAATACACCCACACATACACAGACAAAAGAAGTACAGATACACAACGGTGTGTTGTGTTGCCTATTTATTTGATTAAATCAGTGTTGTAAGGTAGAGGAGGCAGCATTCATCTCCATTAGACACACAGACGGGCTGAACGCTCACGGAAGCACACACAGACAGAAACACACACACACACACACACATACACACACACACACATACACGCACACACACACACACACACACACACACACACACACACATTAGTAATGGAGTTTGCTCGGGGCAGTGAAGTGTCCAGCAGAGAAATATATAAATGTGAATATATCCAAATGCCCAAATACTTAGTACGCTGCAGTTTCTTTGATTCAGTTCTGCATTGTAAGCAAATGGAATGCCTCCCCCACACAACAAGGGACGTGAAGTGTGATATAAACTATCCTCCACACCAAGAAAGTAATTTATTGCAGGCCAGAGCAGAAATGTGCTGCCCACAAGGATTAATAATGTAGACCAACATCTGCAGGAGATAAATAATACAATGTAGGAGCTTTCTGTTTCCTCGTCTCCTCCCTCTCTTTCCACCTCCTCTCCCCTCGTGTTTCGTCACTTCTCCTCCATTCACAGAGCCGCACGGGTCAGTGAACACGGCATAAGTACAAATCTGATGCAGATCTAACAGTAGTCACAATGGAACACGATGCAATACAGTATAATATCATCCAGGACGGTTTGAGGTTTTATCTTCAGTGGTTTGAATGCACCCTGCAAAGGTCATGGGTTGTGTCATCACAAGCGCTGTGAACTGATATGAACATAATGTTTGATTGCAGTGATACTTTTTTTTGTTGTAGGTCTCACACAAATGTCAGCAATGATGCAATTGCAGGAAATGAGAGTGAGATGGGGTGTAAGTTATTAGGCACGGATTAACTGTGCGGTTGGAGTGAATGAAATGAGTCCGACCTCTGCAGGAACCCTGAAAAGTTCATATTCATAATTACAAACATCCTGCGAAGGTTTAAAACATCCACTAACAAAAGACACACAACAACAATCAAGCAAAAGATGGACAATCAACAACTTGACAAATTAAACAAAGTCTTGTAGGTAAGATGGAGCAGAATTCAAACCCTGATTTGCAGACTTCACAGTGAATTGATGATTTAAGCTGTGGGTGTCATCAGTGGAGCCTTCATTGAGCTGTGGTGTCATAGAGGTGACAGGGAGAAGCAGAGCTAAGCTAACAAGCCAAACGTCGATACCTGCTAATCACTGTTAACAACTTAATACTGGAATTTAACTTGCTGCAAAAACTCCTCGGACTTTAAGTGTTCAATATTATTCATGTGCTTTAAAAATGTTCCTCCAGGCACAGACACTATTATAACAAAGCTGACAGGCCACGTGCAATGACTGGGATCAATTCAGGTGAAGCAGACGACTGAACTGTCACTCAGGTAATAATAATGCATAATTTAAAACTTTTATATAATTTAAACGGGTGAATACAAATTATTCACCCCCCTGTACAGTTGTCACGAAGGGGGAAATTAGCCATCGAGAGCAAAACCGTTTTTTAGAACCAGGCTGTAAATTATGTTTGATTCTATATCTGTTAAAAACATAAAATATTCATTCAGGTCTAGATAATGATGTGACAAGGTAACGCAGCATAAAGTCAATTAAAAACGAACCTGACAAACCTGCAGCTCGTGTTTTCAGAGTCAAGCTTTTCTCTGAAATCTCTTTGTTTTTGCGGATGCTTTGAAGATGAGCCTGACATCAAAGGGATTGTGTACTTGGATGATTAATGAGTTCCGCCAAGGCCTCGTTGTTTACCGGCTTCTTCCTCACGGCGAGCAAAGATGGCTTCCTGGTCTAATTAGCAGTTTAAGAAGGGATTGTGAATCTTTTACAGTTTTTGTAGAAACTGAGACAGTTGACACAGGAGATGTCAGATTTTCCGATGCCGCATGACTGAGCACGTGTGGACAGGGTTGTGCAATACGCTTGTCCACTGTGTCAAAATGTGAAGTCATCAGGAGTCGAAGGGTTTCCTGGTGATGTCACACATGATGATGCAGAGCGCGGCTGTGCAGGATTCTGATTGGATGAGCTCATGTCTCACCATCATCTTATCTATCCTCTCATGAACTTAGGTCAACAGACGCATGTGAACTGTAGGAGTGATATCAAACAATGGTGATGTCAAATAAATATGAATATGATGAAGTGACTACTGTTTCAGGCCCAAAAAGACATAAAATATACAGGAATTTAGACAAAATGCTATATTTCTTAGTTTTTTGTGGTCCTCAACTGACACCATTGAATCTCAGGACCTCATCTCTGCAGAGCTCACTATGGCATGCCCAGTTTTATACATGCCTAAAACATTTGCTTATATAATGTGAAATTAATGCACGGACTGCTAGAGATCACGTCTATGTGATCTCAGCAGGCGGGCCGGCATCGAGCGCATTGCATTTTCTGGCTGATGAAGAGAAACGCCTGACTGCCTCAAACGTCACCTGGCTTTTTGTTGTAATAAATAATTGAAAATTGGAGCCCCGCAGTGAGCAAGCTGTTTTCTTTCTTCAGTGTTTGTTCGTTTTTTTGTCACAGCACCTGCCCGCGTCTGGCGTAGATGTGCATCTACATTTCTACGGTATAAATTCTCCTTAAGAATTCATGAGAACAGGAGAGAGGGAAGTGGGAGAAACATGCAGCCTAAATAAAGAAGAGAGAGCTAAAACTACAAAAACTACATATGAAGTTAGTGGGGAAAGGAGAGTAAAGGATTAAACATGCGGTCGGAGAAGCAGCAGTATTATGAAACCATATTTTTCTCAGCTCTGGCCTTTGGCAACAACATGAAAATCTGAGCACAGAAGTTAGGTCAGCCCCCTGAAGAACACACACACACACACACAGAGAGAGAGAGAGAGAGAGAGAGAGAGAGAGAGAGAGAGAAAAAGAGAGAGAGAAACCTACTTACTGTGGTGCTACAAACATAATTTACAGCAATATCCTTTATAAACTGTGTTAAACACGTCATGGACACACACTCTACCACCACTCTCCTTCTCCTCCAACCAAATCCTCTGTTCCTCAATGTGTTATCTTGATATAATAAACATGAAGGTCAGCCGGGACCCGAGCGTTCACCCCCGAGGTTTACGACAACATTTGGTTTAACCTTTCTATGCAGCGGGCGTTGAGGACGGTGAGATTAATGTATTCAAGCCTCAGAGGAGTCCAGTGGTGTTATTCACACTGACTGACACAGGAAAACCACAGGGTAATGCATTTAGTTCACCATTGTATTAATCACTGGTTAAAGAGAGTCTGGCTGCAGCATCACAGCCCATTGAATGTGTTCATTTGTGTAATGGATTTGCCACAAGGGGCAGAGACACCTGCAGTTCTGATTTAAAAAGACCGACAAATTGATTCAAACTTCACATTCAAGAGTTGACGAAGTGAAAAGCTATTTTTCTGCCAGTATTTTTCCATTTCAGCATTGATTGCGTGCTGTTGTGCAACCGCAGCTTTTCCAAAACCAGAATCCAAAGCAGAGGTGTGAAGAACTTTCACAGTCAGTTGAAAACACTTCCTCGTCTGTTCTACCTCCTGGATGCTACAAAATTAGAGCTTGGGTTGCGATGGGCAGATCTGAATTTTCAACAAGTCCGTCCATCGGAGGGGTCCCAGGTTTTTTTGTCCCCCGACGCTGATACGAATCTCCTGAAACTGAGTCTTGATCCTCCAGAGTATTCCACTCTGACACGTATCCGACCATTATCTCTATAGCACTTATCCTTTGAGGGGCCACAGGGGGGCCGGGGACAATCCTCGGGTCCGCAGCACTTTCACAGCGACCAACATACAGAGACAAACAACCATTCATGCTCACGTTCACACCTACAGACAATTTAAAGTTTCAACCGAATCCCGATCTGAGTGTTTTTTGGGAGTGTGGGATGAAGCCGGAGTATCTGGAGGAAACCCCCCCACACACACACACACACACACACGCAGGCAGAACACAGAAAACTCCTCAGGGACAGATCCTGGAACATTATCAGTGAAATCCAGTTTGCAAATTCGAGCAATAAAGAGCAAATGTTACCTCTGTGATCTTACATCATACTGACTGAAAATCAGCCCCACTGAAATCACAAAGCAACGCTGTTTACATTCCTTCAATCTGCAACAACTGGAGACCACGCTGACCTTTAAATCCAGGACACCGGGGACATTCTGACTTTGAGCACAGGAGGATAAATGCAGGAGTCTAATGATGCTAAAGATAGCAAGATAAGCTAGCTCACTGCAGCTGATATGGTTGCATGTGCAATTGTCCACCTTCAAGAAGTTCTTTAAAGAAGTGAGTGAGCTCCTCGTGTAAAGATTCAGTTTCCAAACGTGCTCAGTTTCAGGGAACTCACAAAGATTGGAGTACAATAGAAGACACACAACACAGCTACACAGAAACATACACTTCCCATATGGATGTTGTAGTTGTCATTCGGCCACGTTTTTCAACACAACACATCTCATTTGAGCAACTCAACAACATCATATGTGTTCACATGCTAACATTTAAATTTGTGCGTGAGAAAGAATTTGCTTGCTTTGTCTTCACTTGAATGCTTTGCATGTGTGTGTGTGTTGTGTGTGTGCGTGTGTGTGTTGTGTGTGTGTGTGTGTGTGTGTGTATGTGTGTGTGTGTGTGTGTGTGTGAAGGCATGCAGTGGTGTGCTGCTCTCCATTTTAATGGCAATTCCGACAGAGCCTTTCCCATCTCCCTGTCGCCATGGCAACCAAGCGGGTAAGCGGCCATGTTTGTCTCGGGGGCCCTGGCCTTCTTTTGGCGTGCCACAGCTGCGCACACACACACACACACACACACATGCACACATACCAGAACACACATACCAGACTACACAATCACGTACAAGCCTAAATAGACCGGCAGAGATCACAAATTAAATCACATTAAACAAACATTTCCCTGCACAATGCACACACACACACACACACACAAACACACACAAACACACACACCTGCAGGCTACAGTGTGGATTTAAAGCCACACCCCTCATCCCTCTGAGCACAGGGGTCTCCCGAAAATGATTCCCACACAACTCCCTCTCCTCCCCTCCTCCTTCTCCTCTCTATTCTCCCTCTCCTCCCTCTCCTCCTTCTCCTCTCTCTTCTCCCTCTTCTTCCTCTCCTCCCTTTCCTCCCTCTCCTCCCTCTCCTCCTTCTCCTCTCTCTTGTCCCTCTCCTCCCTCTCCTCCTTCGCCTCTCTCTCCTCCCTTTTCTCCCTGTCCTCCTCCTCCTATCTCTTCTCCCTCTCCTCCCTCTCCTCCCTCTTCTCCTTATCCTCTCTCTCCTCCCTCTCCTCCCTCTCCTCCCTCTCCTCCCTCTCCTCCCTCTCCTCCTTCTCCCTCTCCTCGCTCTCCTCCCTCTCCTCCAGACCAGTGCCTGGGATTTCCCTGTGAAATGCTAATCTGTTCCTCCCTGAGGAGAAAGCTCTTTAATATCTGTCTCTCTTACACACACACACACACACACACAAACACAAACAGACGCACACACAGACACACACAGATGCTGGCTGGTCAGTCAATGGACTGGAATAAGAAAATAATAATAATTCTCCTCTCACTCAGCTCATAAGAGGGAAGCAGTTTGATGCTGATGCTGGATGAAAGCTCTTCATCTCACTGCACGTCAGGAGTTCACTGTGACTCGCTCACCTGAACAAACTCAGTAAGAATTGATTGATGCCACCAGCGTGAAGCCGAGTCAGTGAACTGTGGCAGGTGAGGCTGATTGAATGACGTCTTAAATTGGTCCCTTAAAGATAGATTTTTTTTAAATGGATTTCATAGTTAGACTTTAAACTTTCCCACATACTTTGCAATTGGATTTTCATGACATATATTCCATACCACATTGAGAAACACTCTAGTTCTCATCAAGTTTGATGTGAAAAACAAACAGAGAAGGAGGATTTGGGAGCCGCAGCTCGACTGGAACTCTTTATGTTGAATTTTTCATTTGTTCTAATAGCTTTGCCCCGACAACACGGATGTGATCGTCCTTCATCTCCGTCCAGACCCTCCCCAGGATGCTAATGAATTGTTTATCACCTCTGTTGTGGCAAACACAGATTAGAGGACATGAAGTGGGTCACATAGACACACTCGAGTTTGATATATATGTGTGTTTGTGATAACTGGCTTCGATGAGAACACAATCCTTGTTTGGCATCCGATAGTTTAAGAATGTTTATTGACTTAATTTTCACTTACAGGGAAATATATGTATCTGTAATGGTTCAACATAAAGAAGGTATCTTAATTGATTTATGTCAACAAACAAGAAAACAAATCAATTTGAATTCAGAATGGCTGATGTCATAAACACAATATAATGTATTTTTCAATTGAGTTTTTTGTGTTAAATTGTTCTCACATGTTTGAAGCCCCCTTTTGTCGCCCATGTAGGAAGAAGTGCTGCATTAACACAATGTGGAGCACGTCTGAAGTGGGTCAGAGTGAATCCCAGATGTGGTTTCCAAGTGTATCACTGGTTCATCTGAGCTGACAGAATTTCTGGATTAACAACCAAAACCCACTGGAGTAGAAAGTGTCTCCCACTCGCTCTGTGTGTCGACTTCATTTTGAAGAGTGTGTGTCTGTCTGTGTGTGTACCTGCAGGAATCTGACTTTACAGCTTTGAAGACAAACACAGAAAACCGTACATCTGTTTAAACAAATGTAAGCGTTTACCTTGAAAGAAATATAAGAAATACTCCAATAATCACTTTGCATTCAGATACACATTCAATGAAGAATGTTTATAATATATTGGCTTAATTGTTGAGATTATGGGATGATCAGGTTCTTACTAGTTTCAAGTCACTGTTAAACATTGTAAAACTCAGATTACTCACTACTTTACGCCCCTCCTCAAAATGTCCTTGCTCTCTCCACTAATTCCTCACAGCTATTAAATCATTGAGGGTAAAAACTTAAAGTTATATTTTACATTCTCATCAAAGTCTGAGTAGCAGCGCCCTCTACTGGATGTCATCTCGCAGTGCAACACAGAGACAGTTGACTATTAATCCGTATTTACTTTGCACAGCTGTGACACGTACATTACATACATGTGTCATATGTTTCCTCATTTCATACATGGGATTATTTGTATTCATACCTTCATGCATTGGGATTATAGAAATGATTCTGTTCACTTATATCTGAGTGGGTCAAATGTTATCCATTTTAATTAGTAATCCTCTCAATATGATTTTAGAAAGAGATCAGGGTACATTTCTTATTGTGTCTTATTTAACACAATAACTAGTCATAGATTTCCAATTCGCCTTTTATTCCAACAGATGGCAGTATACTCAACTATACATAAAGAGACATCAGTGTCTGTCACAGTTATAATGGACTCCACATGAAGCACAGGTTTATTAGACAGGACACACTGTCCATGTAGTTTATTAATAAGCGTAAAACTCAAACATCATTACATCACAATCACCTCTAATATCAAACAACATTAATAATAAGTCATTAGAAGACTCCTGTTTAACCAGTGGAGTCGGCTGTTTCATTATTTCCTTGAGGGGACATCAAACTAATTGATCAGTCTGTAATAGCAATGTTTTAGGATTGGGGAATGAAACAATAGCCATGATTGGCTATAGCAATAAAACAAAGGTCCAATTTCAAAATATTGCTTCTACATTGTACAAGCAGGTTGTGGAAATATACGTAACAAATCATTTCTCTCAGATTTGGAAATAAAAAAGGATTTAAAACCACAGAACCTTCACTCAGGAGCAAATATCTGTCCTTAAGCTTGGAATAATAAAGTGACTTTTATCGTTATAATTATTCATATTGAATGAAAAGAGCATTTTCATCTTGTCTAAATGTTTGTATCACCCAACCCTGTGATGTCTTATTTCCTTTAAATTTAAAATAAAGCGGCAGGTCGAGCAGTGTGATCGAATACACACGTCCAACTATTCCAACACACAAACACACAGCCTGCAGGGTGAGAGCAGAGAGAGAGAGAGAGAGAGTAAGGGAGGGTGCATCGCTGCATCTGTGATGTCCATGTAAGGTCACTACCTAAACCTGAGGAGCAGCTCCGGAATAACTGGCATACCGAGCAACATGATAACCAGGGGCTCAACATGAGCTGTTAGCAGGGGGGGGGGGAGAGAGAGAGAGAGAGAGAGAGAGGAGGCTGATAAGCTGAGAAGAAACGTTCTCTCCAAGTGTAAACATCTAAATGTGTGACAGCCAGGAATGTGAAAACCTTCCATCACTTGAAGAGATGTGACCTTCACTTTCTCCTCTAAGCATGAGAACCACATGTGTTCTCCTCCACAACGTGCTATGTTATCCTGTGATCCTTCTTTTCATACAGATCTGCAGCTCTTTCCCTCCTTCCTTGTTTCCCCCGCTCTGCACATTTTTGCGGTGATTGATTCAAGTTTATGCATCAAAACAAATAAAAAATATCGACTAATTATTCTCTAAACAATCAACGTATAAATATTTACCTAATGTCTCTAAAGAGAAACACACAGGACCAATGTGTAAGGGAGAAAAACAGGAGGGAGAAGGGCGATGAGAAAAAGGACAGAGGGCCTGAAGAAACTTGGATGAAAAAGCAGAGGAAGAGAAGAAAACAAATTGAGTTACAGCAAGGGGAATAAAGAAAGAGGAAAGAAAGAGACTGGAATGTGATAAGAAGGGATGGAGGAATTGTTGAAATCCAAAAGACGGAGACAAGAGGAGTTCTTGTTTCCGTCACTGCTGTTAAAAACCCAGCTGGCGGGTTGTAGACCCAATAAAACCTCTGCTGAGCTTCTTGTTTGGATAAATATCTGAGGAAAGTCTCCAGTTTCTCACAGTAGCAACTGGTTTCTTGTCATTTCTGACTTGGACCATTTTCAGAACAAATAAAAAGGGAATCTGCATGTTTGTTGTTTAGATTTAAACTGCTGCTCTTCTTTGTCTGCACAGTTTGTTCGTGTTTGTCTTTCTTTCTCTCTTCTACCTTTTTCAGGTTTCTCCCCTTGAAACGTTGAATATATCTCACAGTTTGACTGTCAAGGATTTTTTTTTTAAGTTGTACAAAAATCCCATACCACTTTAAGAGAAAGATCTGTCGCGCTCCACACATCTGATGATGACGGTTCTGTCGCGGCTCCCAGCACCGAAACGACAAAGTGAAAGGCACGAAGAAGAGAGGGACCCTGGTGAGGGAGGAGGGACCGCTAGGAAGGGAGCGAGCAGAAAGAAAAGGACCAGTATGTCAGGGATCTTATTTTGAAAGAGGGAATAGAACAGGTGAGCAGATGGACACCAAGGGAATCAGGTGACTGGAAACGCTGGAGGGACTGAGGGTACTCTGGGCGGGAGGGAGTCTGACACGACAGGACAGTGATTTAAAATGGCAAAGGCAGCGAATAACTGATCTTGAAGGACTCGGTAGAGCGCATATGTGCAACAGTGCCCCTTTGAAATCCCATTGAAATCTTCAAGGTACTGATTTTAATTGGGATCTGCACCAAATTGCAAACACTCAGAGGTGTACCAGATTCTTTTTAAATCAAGTTCCATGATATTCCAGGTAATGTCTCCAGTAGCTCTTGAGTCATTTTACAAATAAACCAACACACAAAGAAATGGACACCAGTAAAACCACAACCTCTGGGAATGTATTACTGTCGATGAGCTGTCTCTTCATCATATATCGTTTATCTCGCAGTATATTTGATTACGCTCACTGCTGGTCTTTAGATCACTGGTCTGCCAAGGTCCCGAGAGGTCGGGGGAGTCCCAGTCCTGTGTGTTCTGTTTGAAAGTCATAGAAAAGGATGGAGAACGGATAGTTGACCTGGTTGAGCAGGCACCACACGGCAGGTGTGGAGTCTTGAATCCTCCTGCAGTGGCCTTTGCTGCATAGCTTCCCCTGGTCTCCCTCCTAAATTTCATCCAAATAATAATGTGCTGAAAATATAATAACAACTTAAGACAGAAAATGACCAGAGGCTCAATACGACCTCTACAAAACACAAAGGGAAGACGAAGATGCAAAACTGACCACTGAGTGACACAAAAATGAGATGAAACTTTATCCTATACTTTAATTTTGTGGCTTCTCCATCAAGGGCCTTTAACTGATCTGAGCTCAGGGGTCTGTATTTGTCCTGATGACGCCTGCTTCAGGAGGGTAGTGGGCACTCTGAGATCCTCTCTGCCTCTTTAAATGAATCCCTTCCTGGTCTCAGAGGGGACGGCTTGTTCTCAGGGTAGCAGCCCTGAGCGAGGCAGCTTGGCCTCTCCTTTCATTATTCTGTTTCTCCCCTAAGGCTTTCTATCTCTCTCTATCTCTCTGCTGTCTCTCTGCCATCCTCTGCTCCCCATCCCGCTCTCTCATCCTTTCCTCTCCCATCACTCGCTTTTTCACCTCCCTGGCTTTCCTACTGCTCATCCTCCTCTTTCTCACACACAGCAAACCTGCACGTTTAACATGTAAATACTTAACTGACCTCTCTCTCTCTCTCTCTTTCTCTCTCTCTCTCTCGCCTTCTCTCTCTCTCTCTCTCTCCCTCTCTCTCTCTCTCTCACGCAAACATGCTTCCACCCATCCCCTCCTGCAGGCAGTGCGGGGCGATGCAGGAGCGGCGGCAGCATCTGCTCTGACACATCCTGGCGTGACGGGGACACACCGAGCGGGCAGGAGGAAAGAAGAAGGAGGAGGAGGAGGAGAAGACAAGGAGGAGGGGAGGGAGGAGGAGGAGAGGAGGAACAGGAAGAAGAGGAGGAGGACACAACTCTGTCAAAAGGAACCTGGAGGACGGGACGAGGAGAGGTGGACGAGGAAGGAGGAGAGCAGGAGGAGACTCGGGTGGTGCAGCCATGTCAGACACACCTTTGCAGAGGAACGGCACTGCCACAGCACCGTAAGTCGATGTTCTCTTCACCTTTATCTCTGTCCATCTTTCCCTCCATCGGCTCCTCTCCTTGCCTGCATCCCTCCACCTCTCTCCTCTCCATCTGACAGGCTGGGTTGTCATGGGAACCGGAGCTCCGTCATGGTGAGGCTGCTGCTCAGTCATGACTGGAGAGGAGACACGCGGTACACGGTGTACACTCCTCCCTCTGCTCCCTCTCTCTCTCTCTCTCCGTCTCTCTGGGCTTCACTCACACTCCCTCTGCAGAACTCTCTGCCCTCACGGCTTCACTCTCTCACTCAAAAATCAGCCCTGTACTCCTTCTCCCTCGTTTTTCCAGTGTGTGTGTGTGTGTGTATGTGAATGTGTGTGTATGTGTGTATTGGGGCATGTTTCAGCATAGTCAATGTGAAGACTGCAGTGCAACCTTCTGTGTGTTAGCACAGTCCGCCATGCTGCAGACCCCTTCTTCTTGTAAGTGTGTGTGTGTGTGTGCATGCATGTATGTGTGTGCGTATGTGTATCCCTGTGAGTGTGTGTGTGTGTGCATGCAAAGCAATAATGACAATGAATTAAAAACTCACTTGGTGACATTTGATTTCAAGACATTTTGAAATAATTGAAACTAAAATCGTCTGGAATCACAGGAAAGACGAGTCTCGGTTAAAACACCAGAAATGTGTTGAGAGTCGAGTCACTCACTGAGAAATATTGCTGATGAGACGCCAACTGTCACGGCTTTGATGTTTCTTCCCTCAAGACACAGAAATGCACCGAATCAGCAGAGTATTCAAATCAATCGGAAGCTTCAGCTGCAGTTCCCAGTATTTCATTTCCAGGGCATAAAAATAAAAGAGAATAAGAAGAAAATAGGGAAAATACAAAAATTTCAGATTAGGTGTGACAGAGTGAATTTGCTGCTGTTAGAGAGAGTTGCATTATGGGTTGTTAGTGGCATTTACATTGCTTAAATGTTTTTTTTTCCTTGCACCAACAATGGTGCTGCAAGACTTAGTGGGTTGGTTTCACAGGCTCATGTAACATGGTTTGCTGCAACAGACGAATGGTTAACGGTTAATCAAAATGTTCTTTAGCAGCGTGGACACAGTCGGGTATCACTTACAGTAACAAGCAATCAAACAAAAACTTAATCAATGTGGTGAATAATAATCAAACAGCTGCATGACGGACAGATGTTTGTTGCTCCTGCGTTCAGCTGCTGGATCAATGAACCGATGTGTAGAGCAGTAGTGACGAACTGTAGTACAAACAGGTGAGTGGGAGGAGATCTTTGTTATCCAGAGCTGTAGGTGTACTGCGTTGTATTCTGAAACCACTGATGGCAAATAAACTCATATGCTTCTGACTGAAGAAACACAAAAAATCCAACATGAAGTGTGGATTTCTACAGTAAATCAGAGATCTGAGGGATGAGGGCCGAAATACATCTGGTTTTCATGCAGCTCCAGATTAATATGTGTGTTTAGGAGGCCTGTGCAACCTGACCATATTATTTTTGTTGATTCGAGTCGTGCATTCACGCTTACACAGCTTCTGCAGGTTGTGTTCTATTGTTATGGTGATCACACAGCCCTTAACCTCCTAAGTTAAGGATTACAAATCTGAAAGCCCTTCAGATGTTAGAGGATCCTGACACCTGGTGGGAGTGATGGCCGACATGGTGCTTCACAGCCTACTGTCTAACTGAGACTCTTGATCAGCTCCAATCAGTTTGAGTGACAGGTTGGACTGACTCTTCTTATAGGACCGCGCCCATGAGGCAGGCGGAGAAGGTGCAGCGACGCATGAACCTGCTTCAGCTGCTGCATCAATAGTTAATGGTTTTAATTGGGAGGACTGAGACATTTTCTTTGCTCTTGTGTTTTTTCCCCTGAGCTTGGTTTTAATTCTCTCTCTCTCTCTGATTCAGCAGAAACACGAGGTAGCAGTTGTTGTCGTGTCGAGTGGAGACACCACGATGGCAGATGGCCCATTCCCTGCTGCAATTTTATCACACACTGTAAGGGAATATTCACTCACAGTGGTGTAAGCATTGTGCATATCCAGTCTTACAGGTTGGCCACATAGCAAGAGCCTCAAGCTAATACAGTCATATTTTTATTTTCGTTTTTTCCCCCCTATTATCAAGTGTTTAAGTCCTAACAGAAGCTCTCTAGGCATCCTGTGACCTTGTGACCTTTCTGTTTTCTAGTTTCTAGGGATTTCCACTAATCAGAAGGTTGATGGTTCGATCCCTGGCACTTCTAGTGTTTTCTGAACCACTGCGGGTGGAGGCACATCTGCTTCTCATCTGTGCATCTCAGGCCAGAATGCATGCATGTATGCATGCACTGATATAGGGCATATACGTCTGTCTGTCTGTCTATATACATATATATATACTATATGTATACAGACAGACCGACAGAGTGACACACAGCTAAATCTCCCTCAGTGATGTATAAAATATGAATGAACTGAAGATCTGTCAGCCCGAGATACGGGTTCTACTTTACCCTCCTTACTCTCTCTCTGTCACACACACACACACACACACACACACACACACACACACACACACACACACACAGTATACGTCTGCAGTAGATTCCAAACTGTACCAGATGAGTTGCTATATCTGTGCTTTTCAGTTATTTCAGGCAGAATTTAAATATGGGTGTAATAAATTTACGGCAAAATAGATTGACATGGCATAACACACACACACACACACACACGCACACTTTAGCTTTGTCCATATTTGCTCATTTGCTGTGCCTCCCACGCACTCTTTGCATGTAGTTATATTTGTGTGTGCTGTGTGAGCATGTGTGTGTGTGTGTGTGTGTTTTTCTACCTCTGGTTCCACATCTGGATGCCATTACCTCTGGGCTGGGGATGTGTGGGAGGCGGGGCTGGGCTGGCTGTGCAGTGAGGTCATCGTGTCGTCGTGGCGATGCAGAGGAACAATGATGCTGTTGTCTCCAACGACAACCAGCCAACGGAGCTGACGCCAGAATTAAGGGGGGGGGGGGGGGGGCAGAAGACCGAGGAGAGAGAGAACGGCTGGAAATGAAATTTAAAACTGCTTTAAAAGATGCAGAGAAACATTAAAGTATATACGAGCGGCCACAAATTGATATAAATCCAGGTCAAACCTCTGAGAGAGCGCACACTTACAGTCTTGGCCCGGCTGTAAAGTCACACAGCTGCGGAGCTGAGCCTGGTTTCATAAGCTTTGTGTTACCAAACCTCCAAACAGGTCACGGTCTAGAACCTGCATCTGCCCACACTAAAGATGTACTCCTATCTTTAAATGAAACGCTGCCGTTTCCAATTTTGTATCTTGAGGGTGAAACCAGAAGTTGTTAGAAAAAACTATATCACGGTACATACAGTCGGCAGCATGTTCAGATTTTACTTTCAGGGAAACTTAACTGTGCATTCAAATGCCCCAAAAATGAAAAAGTAAAATTGTTCATAACTAATCACAACTACAATAATCATTGATTCTTAACATGTAAACAAGTTATTTGGGGCTTTTGCATCAGAAAGGACAGATGCTCTCTGACACTGTCTCCGGATGCTAACAATGGGACAATAAGTTGCTTTCACACACAGGTAGCAAACACTGGATATTTGAGACCTGTTTGCTGAAAACAGCTGCATCTGGAAAATAAGCTAGAGGAGAGAGTGTGAATCAAAACAGCAGATTTGTGGACAACAAATTCAAAATAATTCGCCCATAAAATCTTGAACACTATGTAAGCAGGGAGGACTCTGCAAAGTGAGGTAAAGCTTCTTCGTGGGTTTGTCTGGATTAGTGACACCACTCACATCATAGTTACAGGCATTGTCTCATCTCCACCAAAGCCCCAGAATTTCAATCAAAATTCACACACACACTTATTTCAGTTCCCTAAATATGCCAGATTTGTTGTGCCATTAATGAAAATGTAGAAAAACTCGATTAGAAACTAACAAAACTAACCTACAAACAAACGGACAGGGGGTGAAAACAACCCGTGTGCCTCATCTTCGAAATAATAACACAAGTCAAATCATCAACGCGGCCAACTTGACATATAATCAGTAAGAATTTAGAAATGTTGAAAAGTTTACTATAATATTGAAAACGCAGCTGAAGAAAGAGCACGAGTCATTTTTGATTAATTCTTCGTTTGGTCCTGCAGCTGCTTCTCGGGACAGTTACTCGGCAGCTGCACCTATTTATTGTGCAATTTTTTTCTCTCTTGGAGTCATGCGGTGGCTGTTGTGTCATTGTGTGTGTGTGTGTGTGTGTGTGTGTGTGTTTGTGTGTGTGTGTGTGTTGCATGCTTCTGTATTCCCTAAAGACTCGACCATGACTGCTGCTGCTGTTTCTCCTTATAAGGACGTCTGCTTGTGGAAGGAAGGATGAAGAAAAAACAAAAAGGAGAAAGAAAAGAGGAGAGAGAGGGCCAAGAGAGGATTTTAGGAAGATGAGGCAAAAGAAAAGTGAAAGAAACATGTGGAGGAGGGACAGGTGGGGTGGAGGCGAGGAGGGTAAAGGGATGAGATGAGAGGATGAGAGTCCACGAAAGGAGTGGAAAGAGAGAATGGGGAAATGCGGTGGTAGGAAAGAGGGGTGATTGGGAAAGGAGATGAAGAATTAAGGAGGGATGAAGGGCAGACGTGCAACATAAGAGGGAGATAGGGGAGGAAATGAAAGAAAACAAGAGGAGGGAGAAATAAATGAGAGAAGAGAGGAGGAGGCATTGGACAGGTGAAAGGAGAGGAGACAAGTAAAAAGGGATGGAAAGAAAACATATTGAGGTGTATGAGAAGAATGGAGGAAAAGAGGAAAGTAAAAAAAGGTGTGTAAGCGAGGCCAGAGAAGAAGAATGGATTAAACCCAGGGAGGACATAAAGTTAGGACACAGGTCACAATGACCCAGTTACTCACATTCTGCTTTTGTGTGTTTTTGCGATTGTGTGTACAAATGTGTGTAAGAGTTTACTATTTTTAAAAATTTTCCACTGACGTTCATTTGCATACGTCAATTCACGAGGTTCACAATTCATCCTCCTTCTTCTTCCTCTTCTTTGGTTTAATAACATGTCAGACTCTGTGTGTGTGTTTGTGTGTGTGTGTGTGTGTGTGTGTGTGTGTGTGTGTGTGGGCAACATCATCGCCTGTGGTCTCAGATAATCTTATCAATCTTTGAATGCCTTTACCGCACACTGAGCACATTCATTCAGACGAGACAGGTTTTTTTAAATGAGGAAACATCTGAAAGTCGTCACTGATCATGAAACTTCAGGTGAAATGAGGAAAACTGACAGATTGTGGAAGTAGAGACCTTTTATGGATCATATTCTGAAAGGCTGCTTGCTCCAGGCTCCACCTGAATGTGTTGACAGAACAGGAGCCTGTCCGTTCTGACAGTATGTGACACTAAGGACCAAATCGTATAATCAAAGACATACTTTTTTTTAAACACACTTTGTATTCAAAAACAAGGCCAGACAAAAATTGAAAAACAATGCATAACAATCAAAAGCTTGGATCTTTAGAGTGGGTTGAAGGATAAGATGAACGAATGACTCAAGATAAGTTGTGGTCGAGGAATCATATTTTACAGCCTTTGTGTCTAAATCTCAAACATTATTCTGACTTTGGACTAAAGTTAATAATACATTAAATATGTTCTGAAACTGTGAAGTCAATTTAAGTCACGTTAAATGAGGAAGTTGGTTAAAATGTAAAAAAGTGTTCTTTATTTTGGCTCCTTTTAAGAAATGTGACCATCTAAGCAAACATTTCATTGGACGTCACCTTCAAGCACAGAACTGATCAATGACTGTTTATCAATTTCACAAATCTATCGACTTATCTCCCTTTCAAATAAGAAAAACTAGGTTCAAACAGAATCAGTGCAAAAAAATGATTTCCTCTTCCAGACGTTAATGTTAAATTGTCTCGTCTCAAATATGACAAACCACTCATCTGCTTCCCGTTTCCTCACTTCTGCTGTTCCATTCCTCTCTTCCTCTTTCTCTCCCTCACTCATTCCCTTCCCTCCACCACATTCATGCCATCGCTCCTCTCTTCCTCCCCCTCCTCCTCCTCCTCCTCCTCCTCCTCCTCTTCTCTCTCTCTCAGCTGCTCCTCCCAGCTGTTTAATCACACATGGCTCATGCCTAAAAAAGAGAGGGAGGGAGGGGACAAATGGGAGGAGAGACAGGGAGAGCGCAAAAGAAAGAGTGGGTGATAGAGGGAGGGAGAGAGAAAATGCAAGCGGAGTGTGAGGCACATGGCCAGTGAATGAGAGATCTTTGCTTCCTCTCAGTGTGAGCTCCTTCTCCCACTGTCTCCTTGGATTATTGAGGACTAACCTCATCTGGATACTCCTCCTCCTCCTCCTCCTCCTCCTCCTCCTCCTCCTCCTCATCTCCTTCTCTCCCCTCACTTTTCCTCCCCTTCTCAGTGCTGAGGGGACTCCGGCTCTCTCTGACTTTTCCAGGTCTCACCTCTCGTTCTCTCCTTTCACCTCCCCTCTCCCCTGCTTCCCCCCCTCAGGATGTCGTGTGAGGAGGCTCAGCTCCACAAAGAGAGGCTGCAGGCCTTGGCGGTAAGTCAAAGTCCTCTCCGTCTGCTTGGCTTGATTCTCTCATCTCTCTCTTTTCCGTTTGCTTAGCTGTCTGTCTGTCTGTCTGTCTGTCTGTCTGTCTGTCTGTCTGTCTGTCTGTCTGTCTGTCTGTCTGTC
>NC_084963.1:5279228-5299228 GCF_949316205.1 Platichthys flesus
TCGCTGCCAATTGGTCGCTTCCGCTAAAATCAGAGCCAAGAGTTCAGCCGATCTGTTTCTTCACCTGGTCGGCCTGGAACAATCGCACACAGGCACAGACACACACAGACAGACACACACAGCTCATCTGTCTGACGCTGATATTGTTGAATATGGATCTAACGACACACCTAGAAGTCACTGGCAGGGAGCAGTCATTGCGATGTTCATTTACCGCAGAGGCAGGTCTCAGTGGCTCATGAATAAAGCATACCGCTAATGGCTGTGATTCACCAGCCCCCCCCCCCCTTTATGTTTTCACGTAGGTTGAGAGAAAGGACGACAAACGCTCCATCACAGAAGCAGCAGAGTGAGACAGTGAAGAGCGGCATCACAGAATTAGAGTCAGGACGATTTTTAGATTTGTTCAAACCACATCATAAAATGACTAATTGCAAGTTTCAATTATAAAACCGAAAATCTTAATATCCTCAAGTTTGATTACAGAAACGTGACTACTACTCCACATGATTATTATCATCTATGTAAAGTTGGAAGAATTTTAATAGACTAAACAACTGACAATAACTGACCCAAGAATATGTCTTTCTTCCGAGTTTCAATTTCAGTTTCTGAACATGAATCTGGACTCAATTTTCAGGAGTTAGTCTTTCACCTATGAAGAGTACAGCAGGATATTTGCCCTCTCACTTTTAGCCCCTCCCCCGGAAAGGATCTGGACTTTTGTGTCTTTAGTGTCGTGCAAATGTCCTTTTTTTTTAACACTGATCAACTTGTTTGGATTCATGTGGTGAAACAAAGGGTCGGACGTTTGCCAACGTTCAATCTGAGAGCTGATTAGTCGACTTGTCCGCCTCATACACAAACAGACAAAGATTCCCACAGCCTGATAGTGATTAGGGCTCATCAGCTGCCAGCGGCGCAGCTTTCCATCTCACTAAGTGGTCAGATTAGGGTACAGTCGTGAGGTCATGTTGGTAAATCCAGACCTGTAATTGGTATGTTATTAACATGTAATTATAGCAGTCGGATGGAGCGAGGCCTGGTGGGGGTTCCCTAAAAACATGATTGTGCGTGTGTGTGTGTGTGTGTGTGTGTGTGTGTGTGTTTGTGTAGATGCGTGTGTTTTCAGCAAAGCTCTGGATGTGGTTTCAGGATCAGCCAATGGATGGTTAGTGCGTCATCTTTCTAATTAGCTATTGCCTGTGTGGCCTGTCAACCACAAGTGGCGTGGCAAAATACATCTGTACGCGTGTGTGTGTGTGCGTGCGTGTGCTCATTCACTGACTAGTGTCTGTGATCTGTTTACACAGATGACCTCAGCCCTTAGGACTCTTAGCTGCCCCCCAAAACACACACACACACACACACACAGACACACACCTATAAACACAAGGCCACAGTTTGTCTGGGGCCAATTCTGTGCAGGTCAGGTCAGGGTCGTCCCCGAAGGCCGGACAGATCTAGATCCACTTTGTGAGGTCCGACACAGGAGAGTGAATGTGGCAGGGTGAAGGCAAGGGAGTGTGTGTGTGTGGGGGGGATACTTTAGCCAGACCTTGGCAGATGCAGAGATTTGTGACTGTGGCATGCAGCAGAGGGCCGGGGTAGTGGGCTCCGTTAAAAGGAGGTAAATAGAGTGGGGGGCTGGGCCGCCTGCAGTCATGTGCAACTCCGACTTCATCGTAGATCCACGTTCTGGCAGCACTGAAACCCAAAGAATAATATGGAAAACGCTCAAAGGAAATTCCAGCTTTAGTCTTCAAATAATAACCACAGCGACGTGTGATCACATTTTTAACACTCTCACAAATTGATTTCTTTGTTGCTTTGAGTGACTTCTCCGCTGCTCGACGTGATGCAGCAATTTCACATCCAGATCATGGGCCTCAAGTTATGCTAATTTAAAAACAATTCACACATTCTGATTGTCCCGAGGCAAAGAAGCCGCTCTTTGTTTTCCAGTGAATCATTTGTTACAGATTAGCCTCCGACTTGAAGCAATTTGATCTCAAAGGGAAATGATCATGCTTCAGCTCATTCTCTATCATCAACGGCAGTGGTTCAAGTTTAACATGCTTTCAAATAACGAGGTAGTGACGCCCTGTGATACAAAAGCTCAGGGGTCAGATTGCTCCAAACTCTAGGTCACAGACATCTTTAACCAAAGCAGATATAAAGTGTCTTCAGTTTGGAAAGTTTGGCAAAGTGGGAATTGCCATCCACCAGCAGAGCAGATTGGATCCTTCAGACGCGCAGCAGTGGATAGGCGTCTCAGGGAGGCTCAGTTTATGGACTGTAGAAGATTCAAGGGGGTGGGGAGTGGGCTCGAGGCAAAGTCATTTTGAGGAGGAAGGGGGTGTGTGGTTTGTTGGCTAGTGGGGGGGTCTGTGGGATGGGGGGGATGCCAGGAATCACATGCCGTCTAAAATTAGCAGCAGCTGCCTTCGAACCCACTGGACATTCTGGTGTGTGTGTTTTTAAAGTGGGGTCGAGGTTAACCTGAGATTCTCGAGAGGCTGGAATGCAGCTCCTGTGGACACTGCTGGTTTTAAAAATCATTTTGAGAATACATTTGAGCTCAGTTGGACGGTAAACAATGCAGAGCATGAAGCAAAGGTCGTTTAGCAGAACAAGATATGTGTAAAATATTCTGGCATGTGCTAGGTTTGCATTCGCTGACACCGCCGCTGCCTGAGGAGTCACCAGGTTGTAGCGTTCATGAACCTCTGTTCACGTAATACATTAGCATAGTCGACTCTAATAGATTCGAGCCCCTCAGAAAGTCCCTGACAAAAAAAACAAACTTTCCTATTATTTATCCAGTGTAGAAAGATATTTGGATATTTACAATCATCCAAAGATCTTTCCACAGAAAGCGGAATCAAACCTGTGACATTTAAACTCCCAGGCCCATGTCACTCCCTGTGCTCAGGGTTGAGCCGCTCGCTGAATGGAAGATGATCTGCCCGGTGAGATGTCTCTGCTGGGCGTGTGGACATGTGCAGAATGTGACCCATGTGATGCGCTGCCCTCTTCTGTCCACAGCCTCAGCATCAGCAGAACCTCAGGTCCGGTTACATCACGGCTTCACCACATTATAATCCTGTCTGTGTGACCTCATGCTGGGTGTGTGAGGATGTGGCACAGCAGTGCAGGGTGATGTTTACAACCGGGGGTCTGAGTGAGTTTGTGTCAATGCACCAGTTCAGATTCATAGGTTAACTTCAAGTCAGTCAAACTCTACGCAAAACAAAATTAAAGTTTTTTTAATTGGAAATCCTGCTGTTTGTAAGTCGTCCAAAGTTTCTTAGACATCTTCTGGTCCACCTGTTGCAAGTCTAGTTGTTTCCAGAACATTACACAACAGTAAACCACACACAAATTTGACTTTTCTACTGATGAATTCCACAGAAGAAGATTGGAACTAAAGCTTGTAGCTGTAGATAACATTTGGACCCTTTGCCAAAATCATTAACTTTCAAACACTGAAACCAGAACAGTGGATGAGCGCCCTGCTTCTTGGATGGTATCACCAGTAGCGGGAAAAGCGATTTCTTCTGTGTAAAAGCCAAGTGGGGCCAAACGCTCAAGTGAGTCAGAGTGTGGGAAGTCGTGACTGTGTCACTAGGAATGTCAGCATATTTCCTTGAGGAGGAGGAGGTGTTCTCCTGAGGAGGAGAATACAGAGAACAGAGCACCGGAGAAGTTTTCGGTTGGTCGCAAACAAACAAAGTTTCGAAATCTGTTGTTGCAAAAAGTGAAATTCCACTTGAGGAGAAAGACGATGGCCTAACGTATAAGAGCTGATCCAACACTCCTTCATAGAAACTCTGTGACCCCAGGGAGATAAGTAGTCCTCTAGTTATCTCCACTCCGCTGAGGGATAATCAACGCCCAGACACTACAGAGTGGTTTATTCTCTTTGAGGCACGGCTCTACAACTGTAGAAAGTTTGACCGACAGCAATAATCATCCTTTTTCATCTCTATACTTTGGAGATAAAGGTAAATTGGATGACATGTTACAAGGTATTCTGCAGTATTTGTCTGAGCAGTATTTGTCTGATGAGCAGTGCACTGCTGTAAAGATATAGAGGCAAAGCAAAGAAAATCAGAACACCCTCTGCTAGTTTGTCTTTTTCCCGCATCCCCCCCACTGTGCTGCCTTGTGAAAGAAGAGGCTGTGTCACTGGAGGAGTGTAATTTTGTCGCAGAGCCATTGTCTGTTTAAAACGGGCCTGACGGCATCTGGAGCAAAGCTTTGCTGTGAATGAGAAGACCCACTCTATTTCTATATGTTGTATTTCTGGAGAGTGATAGAAACCAAATGGTAAACAGAGAGAGTGTGTTTGATCTGAGGAAGTCAAGCCTCTCTCTCTGTGTTCGGTGTGTGTGTGTGTGTGTGTGTGTGTGTGTGTGTGTGTTTGGTTGTCTAAATGGATTTCTGTACAGTCAAGGATTCCCCAACAAAGAGCACACATAACTTATCTGCGAGTACATATGAGATCATTGTGCCAGTGTGTTTACCTATGTGTGTGTGTGCGTATGTGTGTGTGTGTGTGTGTGTTTGTGTGTGTTGGCCATTCCTCAACCACATGTCCGTACACACACTCCCTCGCATCTGGTGTCCATTCCTCTCGGGTTCTTCTACTGTACTTCACAAGCTATATGGGAACTTCTGCTGTGTAGGTCGGTCAGTGCGCGTGTGTGTGTGTGTGTGTGTGTGTGTGTTTGTGTGTGTGTGTCAGAGCTATGACCTCAGGTCTGGTGCAGATGTTTTCACAGCCTGTGAGAAGCTGCGTTACATGTTCCTTACCGTTACAGTCAAGCTGTTTTACTTTGTTTGTAAGAATCCTGGTTTTTGGTCCCAATGTGGAGTAGCTGCTTGGTTTGAAACATTTGTGTGTGATTAAAGATATTTCCGCCCCATGTGCTTGTTGTATGTGGACTGACGGTGCAGCTGGATCCACATGTGTGTTAAATGTGGTCACAATGTGCCCATGACCACCTCCGGGATGGGGTTTTGCTGATGGGGCCGAAAAAAACAGTGAACTATCATTTCAACCTTAGCCTGATTGTTTGTAACTTCTCCACTAGTTTTCAACTCTTTTCCCCCCAAAAGCTCTCATTCTCTCGAGCATTTCCCTCAGGGTTATATATTTAGCAAACAGGAAATGTCCCAGAAATCCTTGTTGTGCCCCCCCGCTGAGAGAGCGAGGGCCACAGATGAATCTCATGCCCTTGAGCCCTAAATGTTGTTGTCCTGGGATTCAGCTTTGTTTACGTTCCCTTGGAATTTTTTTTTTTATATTTGAAGACAGTGGCTCCACACTGCTTCACTCTGTTTGGTATTTTTGTCTCATTCACCGCTCGCCT
Source organism: Platichthys flesus (assembly GCF_949316205.1). Classification (NCBI taxonomy): domain Eukaryota; kingdom Metazoa; phylum Chordata; class Actinopteri; order Pleuronectiformes; family Pleuronectidae; genus Platichthys; species Platichthys flesus. The sequence goes on from NC_084963.1 coordinate 5,284,607, forward strand.
GCCCCCCCAACCACCCCAATCCCCGGCCTCCAAACATCAGCCTCATTCATCTCCCACGTGAAGCTGAGGATTGTTCTCCGCACCTCAAGTTCAACCTCAGGGTCGTTTAGAGACTTCAAGGCCTAATCCCTCCTCTATCGACAGACTGTAGACCCTAACCCCGCTCAAACCTCAATAAGCCCTGACCTCTGACCCCGCTAATACTTCACTTCCTCCCTGCGTACACCCACAGATCATTTTAGTCCCCATCTCTCCAGAATGAAGAGGTGAATACAGTATATACAGAGACAGTGTAGTGAGCTGAGAAGGAGTTTTCTCTCTTTGTTGGAACAACTTGAACGTAGCTTCTATGATATCACCCAAAGACACTGTACAGTTTAAAGTTGGACGATACACAAATGGATATAAGAAGCATTGAACTCTTACAATTAAATTATGGAAACATTAAACCCCCTGAAGGAAACTAGATCTGCAGTTAACGTTTAAACCTTCAGCCGATACAACAGCATCTGTGCATCATCGTGCTCAACCTATCTCTCTTCTTTCCTCTCTCTATCTCGTTCTAATGAAAACATCAAGCCACAACCATGTAACCTTCAGATATGAATGAGCTCTGTTGAGTGGAGGATTCATTTTCATCCCTCTTTCTTTTTCGCTTGTTTGCAGGAGAAGCGAAAACGTCAAACTGAGATCGAGGACAAACGAGGCCAGCTCGATGACATGGTGCTGCAGCTGCAACATCTCAAGGTTTGTTTTCTACCTCCACAGAGTTTGGAACTATATAACTGAAAGAGAAAAGGGTTTGGTGATGGATGATCTTTACGATGAGATCATGGTCGTACAATAAGGTATTGAGTTTTGGGTAAAAGGGAGTCTATATAAATCAAGTCAAATCCAAATCGTGACAGTATTCTGTATTTAAAGCAAAGAAATCCCCATTTAACCAGACAAGCACGCTGACCTGCAGCTGGCCCTGAACCCTTTACCTCAGAGTTCTATGAAGTGCGATTACAAATCTAAAAATGGCAGTGTTGTTTTTTTATAATCATCTCAGCAGTCACCAGAGCAGAGAGGAGTAAAGCTGCAGAGGGTGAATGACCAGTTGTTTTTCCTCTGAGAACCAGCCGGCTCCCTGCTCTCTCTCTCTCTCACGCTGTTTAACAGACTTTCCATTTCCTGTCGAGCTCTGACACACGACCACGCTCTTAAAGAGAAGGTGTGTTCGGTCGGTGCTGAAAACTGAAATCAAACCTTGACCATATATATACTGAGGAGAACGCCGAAAGCCCTTTAGGCTCAGATCAACGCCTCCATTCTGAGAGCCTTGGATCACGCAGCACCACAGGTCCTTATCACATCGCCGGGCTCCAGTCTCCATTTCCTCTCCCAGGCCACGATTCCTCTCTAGAGATTAAGACTACAAAGCCGGCTTCATGCTGCTTGGCTGTGTGGCACTCAGAGGTAATGGCCATTAAATGGGACTGTGTGACCAGATGCTGATTGCATCTCGAGTTGGTTAAGCAGAGCGTTACAGGCTCTGGAGATCTGAGCTTGATTTTGAACGGTGGAGCACAGCACCCACTTGCTCTGGTTAGGATGCATTCAGATTATCTACGTCGCACTTGGAGAGAACAGGGATTGAAATATATTGGTTATAGGAGATCAAGATTTGTCTGCAAGACTTTTGAGTTTCAAAAACTTTCTTCTGTTTTCTCCGGTGGTTTGATAAAGACGCTAGTCATTTCCTGTGCAGCAAAAAAGGAGCTTCCAGAAGCCATGTGGGACACCCTCCCAGTTAAGACCCAGCCATGAACCACAATGTCCCTGGTCCCACTGGAAGCAATTGATGTTTTTACCCATCGCTCACTCTTCTTTTCCAGTTTTTCTGTCACATAGTGTGTGTATCTGGGGTTTCAGGCATGTAAAAGTTCTGCAAAATCAAAAGGCCCCTGAAAGGCCTCATCAGTCTCAGGGATGAAAGCCACATTAGAACATGTGAACCTTTTCAAATAACAACACAAGAGAAATATGAGTAGCATATGTCATCTTTAAAAACAGACATTCATGTGTATGAAAATGCTTCATGTCAATTTGTGTTACTGTTGTTTCCCCTGTGAATTTCTGCACTGCCAAACCGCTTTGCAGAAAATCACACAGGCTAATAGATTAAGTGCAGTTGCTGCAGTAGACTGAATTGTCAGCAGTTGATGTCATGTGTAATTTGACATCGTTATTATTACTTTCCGTGCAGCGTGGACCGAAAATGAAAGAAAAAAAAAACACAAGAAGGATAAAGTTGTATATTCAGGACACACATTTTAAAAAGTATAAAAAGTTACAAAGAATACATTTATCACAAGAAACAAGTGGTTCAGGTTGAAATCCCATCAGTGGCAGTGACAGTAAACACAACACTAAGGTTTAGTTTACTTTATGTCATGGAGCTGGGTCCAGGCTGCACACATTCTGGACTCAAGACTGGGATCAAACCAGTGTGCAGCAGTCGTTTGTGTCTTCTTAACCTGCATTAATACTTGCACTGCACTGAACATAATGCTTTAATGGCCAAACACACACTGTGCACATGGCTTTAATCGTGGTTTCTCTTATGTTCATATTTCCGTAAGTGGGTGTTAAAAAAGCTGGAAAACACCAGAGTGCAGAAATCAGACTCACTTTAAAGATCCATTCAGGCCAAATGTGTTTAAAGGCTCTAATTAGAGAACGGAATTTGTTTTTATTGCGAATATTAAAACTAGTTGCTGTAGTGTAATGTAGTGGAATGGGTGGCTGCAGTTCAACTCAAAGTCTCTGTCAAAGGGAGAAGCATTTGCAGAATGTATTTCAAGAGACGTGATGCATCAGTGCTGAAAATGTATAGGCTGCCTCTATCTGGAGTGTCTCCACTGGACAGCGCCGGTCATGTGGTTTTCTGGGATTTGTGCGGGAGGTCAACGGACCAATATCTCATCCACTGACAGGTTCCAGAACTCTACATAAATTACAGATGCCTTAAAAGACATTGAATATGTTCCGTCCCCGTTTACGTGTCCCTTACCATTTGCATCGTCAAACCTGTGTTTACTTGAAACCAGCGTTTGGCTTATTCCAGCTCTGGTTGGCAGCGATCATTAGGGGATGTGTTTATGGGCTTGAACGGGAGTTAGGGGGGGGTTTATGGAAAGAAGAAAAGGGCCAGACCCGTCCTGCTCAGCCGAGGGGAACTCTGCTCTAACAGGCCTGCACAACCAGGAAGCACGGAGATCTGGACGTTCAGATGGAATCGACTACCTGCCGGCCAGAAACTCACACGTCCACTTGTGCACACGAGCAGTTAAACACACATGTACGTGTAAACATGCGAGAAGAACAAACTGTTCAGCACACATGGCTCTGTGACATTTAGGGTCAAGGCAGGAATTGTGTTGAGGAAGAGAAGAGAGAGGGATGAGTAGATTAAGAGAGATGGATGAGTGTCGCACACATTTGTTTAAGCTGTTTTTGTGAGTTATCGTCATTCCCTGCATTCACTCGCTAACTTATAACCTGAACTCGGCTTCACCTTTAACCTTAAACTCAATACATGACAAGTCCTGAGCAATGCGTCTCTCACACACTATCACCCACCGTGTTTATGCAATGCTTCTCCAACTGTTAGATTCAAGCAGTAAATATGTTATCGCTCATTCAGGGGATGAATAAACAGCTGTAAATGACAGAAGTAAACAAAGAGGTCAAATATACAACAATTTTCTTTTTGGGTGATATCATTTTATTTATGCATAAAACCCAGTTTGACCATATTTGACCAATTACAATCCAATAAATGATTAATTTATTACACAAAAACCTTCATATTGGCGAACTTTCCCTTATGTGACATTAAAACTTGAATTTCGTGGTAACATTAGATTTTAGGAATGTGTCTTAAATTCTGTCAGGTCTATTTGAGGTCAGCTTGGCTTGGTGGGTGTGGTGCACAGACAGCAGCCGCACAAACAAACAAATAGCCCGGCTGCCACATTCTGACAGTAGACGGTAAAATGCTTAAGAATAATTTCTGCAGGGCTCCTTGTGTGTGTGTGTGTTTGTGTGTGTGTGTGTGTGTGTTTGTGTTAATTGTCAGTTCCGTGACCTGCAGCCAGGCAACATTTGACAGTAAACAGCCAAAGGTGAAGCCGGGTGTCGCCGCTCGACTCTGTTGTGGTAACAAACAGAGCTCCACACACAGACGGAGACATTAACGGCATAAACACACGTCTCTGTTGTTTATCTTTGAAACAGTTAATCCCATTAATGCCCAACAATCCCAGTGGGATGAGATGATTTGCACTCCTCACCCTGGTTGTCTGTGTGTATGTAATTTACCATGATGCAAATCAAAAGTTCTGAGATCTCATGTGAGGCCTAATCTAGATTGTGCATCTTGTTGACATACACACTGTGCAGAGGGGAACCACGTGTCTGTTTACTTGTGTTCTGCAATCACCTCACATATCTCTTCAATATTAGACTCCAAATTCAAGCTCCACTGGCTGTTAACAATGTCTAAAAATACTGTGACTCAAGCTGGTTCGGACAGAGGAGCAATTTGATGAGGGTTGTGCTGCTGCTGGTGCTGCTGCTGCTGCTGCTGCAGTCTGACACATGATGAAGAGGATGTTTTCTTTCTTACTCATGAAGCACAATGAGCTGCAGTTGGAGAAGAGTCGTTGCACAATCACCTCATCCGACTCTCAGTATGAAAGTCATTATACATGCATATATTCCTGTGTGTAATCTTTTGCGTCTATCTGTTTTGCCTCCTCAGTCCAAAGCCACGCGAGAGCGATGGCTCCTCCAGGGAACGGGTCTGGAGGAAGAGAACGTCCGAAGAACACAGCTGGAGCAGGATGAAGAAAAAGGGAAGAGGCTGGAAGGCCTGATACACAGGTACAGCACATGGCTTTCCATGGATCTTTTTTGGGGCGGGTGTGTTGCAGGCGGTTGTCGGATGTAATACGTTTCCAGTGCCAGTTTGATCCGTCTGAGAGTGAACAGATGGGAGCAGTCGAGAGAACAACAGCCAATGTTATCACATCTGTTTTTCACTACGCACACATCTGCTTTTATTTCCAGCTCAGTTGTGACTGAATGGAGATATTTCCTAAAATACCAATCATATTTTCTCCTCCTCGGCTTTTCTCTTACGAGCCAGTCATCAGCTCGGTGAGAGCCAGTGACCGGAGGCATTATGTTTTTGGTTTGGCCATACGCACTCACATCTGTTCAATCCTTCCCAGCACGATAATTCGCTTTAATGGAACTTGGCGACAACGTTCAGTTGGACTCATGGACGAGCTGATTGGATTTCGGTGGTGGAAGGTTGAAGTGACATTGCGTTCTTGCCAATGTGATAAATCACATAGAATTTCATCACATCTGCCACAAACATTCACTTGGACTCAAGGATGATCTGATTAGAAATTGGAGGTCAAAGGTCAGAGGTCACTGTGTCCTCACAAAACCCTTATTCTCCTCGTGAACAGGTTATCTTAAGAGCGCCTCCCTTAGACTTGTCGATCAAGTGATTTAGTTGGTCAGAGATCAAGGTTAAGGTGAACTCAAAGAACATGATTTGGGCCTCTTGAACAAGATATCTCCAGTCTGCTGTCACTTGGACAAATTAGTGGATTAATTTTCATGGGCAAAGGTCACAGTAAATGATGTCGACTGAAACTGCATCGCCATTTGTTTTGTTACATCCTGTCCAGATGGTCTAAATTGCCAATTCTTTAAAAAACTAGGTCACCACACACACACACACACACACACACACACACACACACAGTAACCTGAGAGAGGTCTGGAATCTAGCAGTTCTGTAACCTCAGACCAAAATCTACATTTCTCATGTGCACCAGTTTGAAAACAAACACCGAGAGCTACTGTGTGTAACGTGTGTGTAAAGTCTCTAAAAACAGATATGACAAGTGCTGACAGGGGAGAAGTTGAGAGAAGTAAAGATCACAGGGAGAAGAAAGACGAGAAAGACAATAGAGATAAAGGGCTGGAGGAAGAGAAGAGGGGGAATTAAAATAGACGAAAGTTAAAAGTGAGAAGACGAGCGAGTGAAAGCAGGGTGTGACCGGCCGTGAGGAAGAGAGGGCGATAAAGAGAAAGTTGAAAAAGAGAGTGATGTGATTCCGTGTGCACTTCCTGCGTTTGTGTCCCTGGGAGGAGCTTCCTGACTCCCATCATGCATTGCTGCGAGGTATAGTCACTTCTGCCCGGATGAAGTTGGCACACGATGTGATCATTGAGTGAATAAAGGCTCAGGCTCGATGATTCATATCCTTTTCCTTTTTTATCCATTTGCACTCGGGTGAAAACAGTCACATGCAGCTACTTGTTTATTTACATCTGTGTGGAACATGAACTTGTTCTATTATGAATAAACAAAGGTGGGCAGTGAAAATAGTTGTATTTAATAAGCACCAAACATCTAATGGTGATTTTAACATCTGCCACCGTCAGCCTTTACTTCTCCCATGTCACTAATGGAGAAACTTGGACACTTCCACTCTGGGTGGAAAACTGCATTGTTTGCTATTAGGACAGATTTTCTGCACTGTTCCAAGGAGAAGAGTAATTTAATTTCTCCTGAGGGTGAAAGCAATTAATTGCAGCGATGAATGAGCCTTTGTTGTGTGTGTGTGTGTGTGTGTGTGTGTGTGATCACTGTACGTTTACGTATATTGCATCCTGTCTGCACTTAGGTGAACTGTCGGCTAATCTCTCATTTCCTACATCAACAACATTTAAAAATGTCTGCATCTGCATTTCAATTTCCTTAAAAGATTTTAAAATGTGCGGGGAATTGAAAGTACAGGGGGAAAGATAGGATTTTTAGAGTACAGCCTAAAGGATTGGAAACTAATAGAGAAAAACGAGTATAGAGGGAAAGCCAGCTCCAAATTAACTTACTGCATCAGGGGAAAAATCTATAGTTTACATTTAATCATTTTAGAAGTCTCTGAAGTGGACTGAATAAAGTGACAGATTAAAAACGCCTCTTGTTTGTTTCCAGCAGTGGGAGTATCATCCAACATGACGTGCAGAATTATCCTTTCACATTTCATGTACTTGAGCGACTGCCATCAGAGAATTAGGCTTGTGGAGAGGCTCTGGGGTCAATAAGCATCAGTGAGTCACACACACACCTCCTCCTCCTCATTTGACAAATCTGTGCATGAAAGACTCTGTGTGAGCCGGCAGCGACTGTAACGTATCCCCGGCTCTGGAGTAACATCAACATCATGTGCCGACGTGAAGGCCGGGGTTAACACTGTCGCGCTGGTATAAACAGAACGGCAGTGAGCGGCCACAGAGGGAGCATTGTGTGACCCGAGTACAGTTGTGATTGTGGAGCTGCTCTCGTGTGAGTCGCTTCTTTCAGCCGCTGAATGGACTTGTTGTGCGAACGTCTGTTTTCCGAGGGGAGTTTGTGTCGTTTGCGGCTTTAATTGCTTACAAAGGCAAAACCACAAAGATAATTCTTTACTGTGCCGACTCTGTTTGAGGTCTGGTTTCACTTTTTTTTTCTCCACACTGTAGACTGAAGCCAAATCCTGCCTCATTCGGTCAGTGTGTCAGAAGCAGGCAAACTGAAAAGAGTCTGAAATGGAAGTCAAAGTCCTGCTTTGTCCGCTAAACAACAGACGATCTGTATTTTATACAGGGCCAGTTTGCACCATGAACTGTAAATAAAGATGGACGACATGATGGACAAAAGTGAAGCCAAATCTTCTTGCTTTGCCCCTAGTGGCTGGCTGCAGTATTGCTTATAAACCCTGCATCAAATATGAACGATAAAACATTTACGGAGATGGTTTGTGTCATGTAGCTAGTTCTCCAATTCTTCAATACAGTCTATGTTTGTTGCATTATGTCTAACTTTAGCCCTCCTTGCTGATTCAGCTATCCCTTGTTGTATTATGGGCACAATCCCAAGTAATGATACCCTTCTCTCAACTGAGGCCAATATTTACTATTCATATATAGTGGTTACACATGAGTCACCATGTTGAAAACCAACCACAATCACTCACTCTGCGGTTCACTTCATGTGTGTGTGTGTGTCTCAGCAGTCTCCACGTTTTGCAGGGATCAGATAGCCGGGCGCTTTTCTCAAGAGTTCACAGCCTACAAAAGCAGCAGCAATGTTTTCCAAGCAATTACTTCTGTGGACCAGGGTCTCAGATGTTCGCTGGTAAATTGCTTTAAGAGGAGCTCAGCTGTCAGGGTTTCAATACTAGAGGGCTTTCCCTGAAAACGGTCTTCTCTGGCTGGGAAACGAAGTCAAGAGCGTGTGTTTGGTATCTTAACAAAGCCTTCAGTTACACACATCTCAAACTGGGAAATCTGTAACACAATGATTTAACTAAATTACCTCAAAACACTGACCTTGGGAAAGAAAAACTTTTGTCTGTGTGTTGGTGTGTTTGTGTGTTTGTGTGTGTGTGTGTGTGCCAGTGCATTGCAGGCTGAGGGTGTGGCATCTATATTTACACCATCCCAGAATATACCCCGTATCCCGGGCAACCACAGTCTTTCCACTGCTGATAGGGACAGCGGTGAATAGCTGGGACGATTGTGGACTCACTAGATTATTTGTGTGCGTGTGTGTGTGTTACTGGAAGTGTGTGCAAACCCTCAATCATGTGTAAACCTGGATTTCCACATAAACTGCCCCTATAAACATTTCTTAAATAGACTTCACCGTCCAAATTCACAGAAGCCCGGACGTCTTGTCCTTCCCACTTTTATAGCGGGTTAGTCCAACAACACCTGCACACGTGGACACTTTCACAAGAGAGAGTGACAAAGACAAAGACAAAGCTCTGTTACAGAAGCTCGTCTTGTGCTCTGGAGGACAGAGAAGGAAAGAGAGGGAGCAGCTGCATCTGTCGCCGGAGAACAAATCAAGTGCAACTGAGCTTTAAATGTACAAAGGCCCAACAGTAACCTTGAATTCAAACAGGACTTATGGCCCCTGCATGACAGTTCTATATCTGAATCGATCCGCCCCTTTGTCCGGAGGTACAACCACATACAGTATATTTCATAAAACATCAAGATCCATAAATGATTCCCTGGGAAATTGGAAAAAAAACTTTTTTTAAAACCTCACAATGTTAAAGAAAGACAATAAACTTCCTGGATCTGCCCCCTGATCCGGAAAATGTATTGGGATCTTCCCTGACCCATATCACATCCCTCCTCCTAGTTTTTTTGTAATCCTACTGACAAACCAACAAACAGGACAGGGGTGGAGGTAAAAATGACAAAAGTGTCTTCATACTGGTCACACAATCATGCAAACCTACTGGAAAACACGTTATACAAAAGAGGCGACAACAGCAGAGTCTTTGTGTGTGTGTGTAAGTCCAGCCTACAGTTGACCTGAAACTGTAAATCACATAAAGTGATGGGCAAACAGAGCAACAGTGCGATCTTTGTGCAGGCAACTTCACACACACACACACACACACACACACACACACACACACACACACACAAACCTCAGGTCATTGAGCCCAGACAGAGAAACAGAAAGAAAGACAGAGGGGATAGAGGCGGTTACTCTCTCTGTTGTAAAAAAACTTGAGCGCAGAGCAACAGAGAGATGGAGAAATATCTGTGATCGTGCGCAGGAGGAAATGAGAAACTGAGTGTGAAGAACAAACAGACAGAAGGAGAAGGAATGAGAGAAAGAGAGAGAGAGTGGCAGCAGCAGCAGCTTTACAGATATCCCTATCATTACATGGACAGGCCAAGTAAACAGAGAGAGGGAAGCGGCAGCATGATGTGGCACTGACCCGACCCGTTCCCGCACTCGGCTGCTTTGGGACTATTGCTTGTTTAATGTTGCACAGACAGCTCCATGTCCATGTCGCCAGCGTTGCAGGGGAGCAGTGTGGGTTGTGTTTTTCTTTTGGACAGACACAGCAACAGATTCCTCAACTCATTCGAGACATTACGTGGAGAATTTGGTTTTGTTCATTTAGGAATAAGGGTCATATTTTAAGGTTGTATTTTGCAGCAGAAATAAAACTAGACCAGTGCAGCAGTAATATACTTATAATAAAATCTTATGGGGCAACTGCGAAAGTCCCCTAAAAGAGGTTTTCATTGCCAATAAAAACCTTTAATTTTAATACCTAAGGTTGGAAACATAGGACCCATGTTGAAAAATAACAGGATTCCTCTTTAATATCCAGTATACTGCATGAATATCACATTATATCACATGTAGTTACCTCGATTTTAATAAGTAGGTACTTTAAGCAGATCTACATCCATCAACATAAGTTATAAATGTACTACATCTGATACTTTCTGATGTTATAATTTCCAAAAAAAGCGTTTTGATTGTTTTTCTTACCAAGACGATACAACCTGATTAGCTTAGCTTAGCATAAAGACCTGGAAACAGAGGTAAACAGTTAGCCTTGCTCACTCTTATGGTATAACGATTTATTTATGAAACATCAAATCTCTTCTTCTTTGGTTTATGGTTGTGGGTGGTTGTGGCTCTTGGCCCAGCAGAGTAATGTCCCGAAGTCTTGGCCGGTTCCCTGCTCATACAGTTAAAGGGATCCTCTTTATTTGTTTCTGTTTATATGTGAGCTAAGAATACTATTCTTAATTCCCCTCGAGTCCTGCCACTGCAGTGACCTTATTTCTCCACAGGGAATCAGAAACAATTTCCTCTAATCTTGTCTAACTGTCGGTCAGTTTACCAGACCATAAAACCTCTTTGGTTATAAACTGTATGCTGCAGAGACAAATGCAGTCTGCAGGATGCCTGGGATCCAGAAGCAAACTATACTTATTGCAACCAGCAGCCCATTGAAGTACCCGGGTATCGTGTTACATAATGTTCTAAGAATATTTGTCTTTTCGGTTTTGCAGTGGCAGTGTGAGAGCACAGAGATTTTAATCTGTACAAAGAAGTGCAGCTCGGTTCACTTTGCTGTAGTTCAGCTCAGTGCTAACCCTTTTAGTGTGTTTTCCTTTACCACTGAGTGTCCCATTAATGAAGGTGACACAAGAATCTCTTTTAAAAAGTTTTCATAATATATAATAAGCCCATCTTGCTTAATTTTGGCACTTTTCTTTAGATTTAAGGCCCATTAAGGTCTTTCATTATCTATAATTTTAGTTTCTTGTCTTATCCCAGTGGCAGATTTGTTCAGGTGATGCTCAATAATTCCATTAAATCCAAGACTATCGTCAGTATGGATGTTTTTGTTGTGAATGTAGTTTGTGGAGTCGACTTTGCTTCACACGTCAGAAACTATTTCGACTTGAGCTAATTACAAGTGCAGTGAAAGCAAACTGGAAACATGTAAAATTACTCCCAGTATTCATGTTCAGAACAACAGCTCAAAACCGGAGTCTCACTTTACAAGAAAGGAAGGAGCTGAGTTCACGTTTCCAAAAACCACCAGAGACATCGTACATTTGGTTTCTATCATGATGTCAAAACAAATCTCTTCAAGGAAAAAACGGTTGTGTAAACGGAGGGAAAGGAAAGGTACAGTTCATCGTCACGGCCGTTTCCTCCTACACAAACACAAAAGTCTCATCATTTTTTAGGGACACTTCAGGGTTTATAATCTGGCTTTTATCATTTTTAGCCTCTGTCTTTAAAGTCTTCTAATTTAAGCCTGTTGAACTATTCCCTTCGGCGCCAAGTGTCAACTAAAGACATTAGACTGAATTAACACATCTGTAAACATTAGACCAATTAAGTTGCTATTGGTGGCGAAAAATAACCTTTGACTTCTATTTGCCTTTTAAGTTTTCTCCACTGGGAGAGGGTTTTTGTGCAGAAATACAATTAAAGACTCCACTTCCAGCTTTGTGTCTTGTTACCTTCTCAGGTGAGCCTCTCAAACTAGAGGGGGGTACCAGACAAATCACAGTGCCATCTAGTGGCATTGGTACGAACAACATATTGAGCTCAACACTGAGCTGTTTAAGAGTGACATTACAGATACACACAAACTGTACAGGAATCATTCAAGTGTCAGAATGACTCAATTTAGTCATCTCTCACCCTGCAGTTTCTGACGTGAAAGGACTTAAATCAAATCTGGGACTTGGCAGTAGTCTGGTCTCCATTATTTATTTTAATCTAAATGTACTGCAGATCGGAGCCTGAGGAGAGAAACATGTGTAGCTGTCCAAATATTTACAGTTTGGACTGTATATTATTTCATCCTCAGAGAGCTGCTCTATGTCTGGTACAAGAAAAACTGTTCCTAGAAAGTAAAATCACTAGAATCACACACGAGTAGAAGTGGATAAATACACACTCGTCTATACAATTCAGACCATCTTCCCATTTTTATCCCCTCGGTTTTCCCTGTACCTCAAACGCACACACACACACACACAAAACCAGATGCCTGCTCTCCCTCCTCCTGCTCTTCCTCCTCCTGCTCTCCCTCCTCCTGTTCTTCGTCCTCCTGCTCTTCCTCCTCCTCTGTGATGTGGAAAGCAGTTGCTGCCCACCCGGGCGTATCCACGATAGCTGTCCTCTGGTTGGTGGACGAGGCGGGACGGTGACATCACTGGGTGTCTTTCAGGATTGCCACAGAGATTGAAACACTCCCAGACTTCCTCCGAGGAAGCGGGGGACACCATTAGGTCATGGCCAATAGTCCGACACCCAACACACACACATACATGTGAACTATTCTGCAAGACGGGAAAAGAGTCACAGAGGAGATTTAAGGTGTATTAATAATTTGTATATTTTTTTCTCAACATCTGGGCAGCTCCTTCATGTTGCTTCTTCTCTGTCTGTGCTCCTGTTCTAATCACTAGAGGGTGCCAGACACAAGCACGGCCCAGTGGGTTCATCTTTTGTCAACAACATGAGTGAGCTGATGCAATCAAATACACACTTAATCAAATCCAGACTAAGGTCCCATTCAGATCTGATATCAACATCTGAGTGATCCCATCACAAATACACAACACTAAGTGAAAGTTACAGTCCTTTAGAAAACTGGTGATGCTGTGGGTTTGTTGGGAGAAGTTGGATTAATAGGTAATAAACATTTATTTATAGAGGACTTTTCCAAAAACAAGTTTACAAAGTGCTTCACAGACATAAAAACAAAACAATACAAGTTAATACAAGAGAAGATGATCTAAATAAAGCAATAACACAAAGAAACTTGTAGTTAAAAAGAATTTAAGATAATTATGTTTTCTCTTCAGGATTGCATTTTACGCTATAATAATTATATTATCTGTGTACTTTGGATGTTCCGATATTTGGCTCATACTTTGGCTCCTTACATTCCTCCTACTCTGGTCCATATCTTACAACCTGAACTTTTACCTGGTCAGTGTTTTTTAAACAACAATAAAATAGCAGCCAATTTTATAACGTGCCATCTTAAGGCGTAATGAGGCAGGATGAAATACATCCTCCTGCCATCAAAAATCTTGCCTCTTGTCCATTTTGGCGAGACCTCATGCGGCTCAAAGGAAGCAGAAGTAAAATCCATTTCCCGCCAGAGAGGGAAAAAAGGAAATGAGATAGGGCAGAGCTGGGAAGAGCTGGGAAGAGTGGCCACATGGGAGGGAGCGGTGGAGAGACGTGGTTAGAAAAGAGACAGAGGTGAAGGTGAAGAAGGAACACTGAGGAATCTTGGACAGGGACAAATACATTCTCAAAGGTCTCATGTACTATTTCAAACTTTTTTTTAAACAGCACACGTGTCTGCTCCTGGTAGACAGACCGATTATTGAGTCAGTAAGTATCATTTGTTCAAAATATGTTTTGTATCAAAGACCTCACTACTGCAAACCATTCTGTTTTTAATCAAGGAGTTTATACTACGACATCTGAGTTGTGGAAGTGAATGATGCAACACTGCTGAAAAGCCACTGAGGCGCAAACACTAACAAAACAACTCATCATTGGTCCAATGTGGGTTTGCAAACTCCCCAAAGTTGAACATGAAGTTGAAAAATGAATCCACTAAAGCTGGGGAGTAGACTCAGTTCATACTTTAGCCTGTTAGCCTGTGCACAGTACAAACGGCTGCCTGCAGATAAAGACAAAAAGAAAGTCTGTAGATTTTGTTTGTTTACTGGGAAATAACTTAATCACCTCATGGTTTCAGATGTTATCAGTGTTATGAAGCCTACAATACTTTAAGAAGGATATTAAAGGATTTAATCGCCTTAATTTCAAGTACTTCCACACATACTGTGCATGTAGCATGTGGCCTGGAATGTGTGTAATGACTTATAATTAAAAAACTAAAATGGGAGGTCCAGGCCCGGGACTCGACCTTACTCTCACTTCTGATATTTCAGAAAATTCCCTGAAAGCATCACATTCATTACAATATAAAAGTGATCATTGTCTTTACTTTTTAAATGTATTAAAAGTCTGTGTACTTTTCTCTATGTTACCCGTCACATCACTACAGGTATTTTTACACCATCCGTCTATTAATACATTTCAAGAGGTCCACTTAGATAAAGCGAATGCACATTGTGCTGCAGCGCTTTGCAACTCAATACAAGGTTGTGTAATTGTTTCTCATA